>NW_026693134.1:0-58791 GCF_021218885.2 Marmota monax | reverse complement strand
CACGCTTTTGTACCTATGGTTTCAGTTGTGCAAATGCTCTTCCCTACCTTGACCAGTTGTTCAGAAAAGGTTTTCACCCTCTTTCCTGGGGGAATGGTGGTGGAAGCACCAGGCAGTATGGTCCTTGGAAGGAAGGGTTTGGCTGGGGTCACCCTACATTCTGCTAAAGGTTGTACAAACTCAGACCTGCAGATGTCTCCACCACTCATGAAGGTGTCATTTATTGCCCAACAATGAAAACACTAAACCACCCTGAGCTCTGAGGCATCCTCCTTCCATAATTCTGCTCTTTGGTCAGTTTACTCCCATTGTGAAAGAGAACAGAACTAGTCACTTATCCCATGACTCTCAGCACCTACCCCTGCTATCAATTATCCCATCCATTGTTGTTGTTTTGTGTGTGATTCTACTTCTTCTTGGAGGGAGAGGAAAAGAAAGAGAGTTGCTTTTTCTTTGATAAAGATAAATGAAACAAAGGAGCAGAGTAGCTCAGGGGTCCAGCTATCATTAGTTACAGCTCCTATTTCCATATTACTCCCACCGGGAATCCTCCATCATGCCTAGAGTCTGGACCTGGGGCTTCCATCTCATAGCCTCTGCACTCTCATAGCCTCTGCACTTTCCCATGTTTTGATATATGTAGTAAGCAACACTCTCTAGTGATATGTGATAATACCCCAATTCAAATTAGCTTAAGTAAAATGAAATAGCAGGAGAGTTTATAAATCAAATATTCAAGCCACAAAAAGGCCCTAGAATGGATGTGCCCTGGGAATCAATGTTGGGCCTCTGTTTCTGCTTCATCCTTGCTCGTTTCAAGGAGGGAGTATCATTCCTTCTTAGGACATGGCTGGTTTCCATGGCTTAGATGGTGAGCAGAAAGGATAGTCTGTCCAACCAGTTTTGATTTGGACATTTCTAGAGAATGCTGTGTTCCTCCCAGCTGGATAAGACATTTATTCCCAGATCAGAGAGATAGCAGAGGTTGACCCTTGAGGTGGAGGGTTTAAACCATCCCTGATGGTTCAGTGTGTGGCACAGGCTTGGAGAATAGAGCACTCCTGGGACCTGAGTACATCTTCCACTCATGCCTTTTGGTGGGCACTGATCCCTCCATGCTGTTGCTGTTATCACTTGTCTGTCCCCTTATTTAGCCTCAAGGATAAGGACATGTTGATTCCCAATGTGTATCTTTGCTTTAGTCCAGTGCCTGAAAGTCAGTAGGTACTCACTAATAATTTGATAAATGAATAAATGAATCCATGTGTGGCAGTAGAAGCCAGATTCAATCAAGGTACCTGAATGAGGCACAACTACATCACATGTGGTCTCACATATTTTATTACGTGAAGTGGAATATAGGGCCACTGAACTTTTTGATTCTTTCATTCTCCAAACTGTGGGACACATGATTGGAGCTCCTGAGGCAGATGAGAGTTTCACAGTGTTATGGTTTGGATATGAGGTGTCCCCCAAAAGCTTACGTGTGAGACAATGCAAGACAGTTCAGAGGAGAAATGATTGAGTAGTGAGAGTCTTAACCAATTCAGTGAATCAATCCCCTGATTGGGATTAACTGCGTGGTAACTAAAGTAGTTAGGGTATGGCTGTAGGAGGTGGGAATTGGGGATGTGGCATATATTGGGGTACATGTTTGTATTTGGTAAGTGGAGACCTCTCTCACTGTTTTCTGATCATCATGTGAGCTGGTTCCCTCTGCCATACTCTTCCTCCATGATGTTCAGCTTCACTTTGAGCCCCGAGGAATGGGGTCTGCTCTATATGGATTGAGACCTCTGAAACCGTGAGTCCCTAAATAAATCTTTTCTCCTTTACAGTTGTTCTGGTTGGGTCCTTTAGTCACAGAAAAAAAAAAAAAACTGACTAAAACACGCAGTAAGTAACAAGGTAACTTCAAAACACTTCTGAACCTCTAAGATCCCAGCACAGCCCCACAGTTGGATATCCAATCTCTTTTGTGTATCCTGCATTTCCTTCCACTGACCTTGCAAAGATAGATACACAGAATTGGTTTAGAAATCTCTCCTTCGCTCATCTAGTATCAAAGATTTCACATTATGATTGACTTTACTAAGAGAAAAAATTTCCATCATTTCCATAGTCTTCCTAAATTCCTTCACAGCATTATCCCTGTCAGAAAATGCTTAAACGCTTTGTTTTTTAATCACCCTGTTTGCAAATTAAAAATTAGGTTGACATGACTTTCTCCTGGAACGTTGTTTACATTGCACTTTGCCCATGAGGAATGTTTTGAATCCCAGCAAATTAAGCACTCTCTGAACGTGGTGTTTAAAATAATAAAGAACTCTGCTGCGGAACACTGAAACCGCACTGGAGGCTTTCCTGGCCAACACCTGTGATTTGCCAGCTGTTGCCATAGCATTTGGCCATGGACCCTGTGTGCTTTTCCTAACATTCACTTGGCAGATGTCATTACATTAAGTAATACAGTTAAAGTCCTAAAGAAACCTGTTTCTGTCCCTTACGATTTTCTGGAGAATAAAGTTGTCTTATCATCCAGTGCAGAGAGATTTTTATCATTTAACAAAAATGTAATGAGATCCCTTAGAATATGGAGCTGACACTGCGTGTAGTCTGCTAAAGCTTCCCAACTCTAAGATGCTGTTTTAGAGTTCTATGGAAGGGTTGCCCACGAAAAGAAAAAGAAATAAAGAATTTAGTCTCACCTGAAAGTTTAGAAGGGTGGCATGGCTTGGCTGAAAAGCTGTTTACCTCAAAGCAAGTGAGGTTGTTTCAGGAGAAGCTTGGAAAGTTTATTAAGAAATGTGTCATCGTAGTAATGGAATTATCAGTGCTCTGTGTTTGCTTTTTGATGAATTACTGGGAGTTTTTTGATACTGAACCTGTATGATAAAGAATCATTTTCACCATTGGTTGGGCGGGACCAAATATTTATGCTGTTTCTGTGCCCTTTTCTAAACAAACTTTTAAAAATAATTGTTTTTAGTTTAAAAAGGAGGGGTAGACTCTCCACGATATCAAATTTAATGAATTTCAGGATTTATAATAGTAAAATGCTAAATTCTGCCCACACTGATGTCCATATTAAATGCCATCCCAAGAAAAAATTCTAGGGGATCTTTCCTATTTAACTTGGTGAATTTATTGTAAAGTTACTCTGGGAGAATAACTATGAAACCAGCTAAGACAATTTTGAAAAAATGAAAACCAGGAAATGCTGGAATTATCAGATATTAATGAGTTGTATAAAACTATAGTATTTTGAAAAATATGGTACAAAATTGACCTCCTGATTGAAGTGTTCCAAAGCCACCTTGAAAGCTACAGGAATATGACAAAGATGTCACTTCAGATCAGTGAAAAAAGCATAATTTATGTAATTATTGTGATTGTGACAAGCAGTGAAATACTCAGAAGAAAAGCAAAGCTACTTACCACATAAACAAGTATAAATCCCAGGTAAATCAAAGATTGGAATATTAAAAAATAAGTAAAACAAAAGGAGAAAAAAAACCAGAGAAGGACAGATAACTTTCCATACCATTTTGACCAAGGTTTCATGTATGTGCTTGGAAACCACATGTGTGTTCTCCATCCTAGCCCCTGTATGCCTATGCGATTGATCTCAAATCCCAATAGAAACTTGTTGCCCCCCACTTGAAATGCTTTTGTGGTTGCTTACCACCTGCCTTAATGTGAACACACACTGAGCCCTACACAATCTCCACAGCTGCCACATGTCACTTTCCACAGCCTTCCATGCTTCAACTCTGCTGAATTCTCAGTTTTTGAACAAGCAACCACCTCCTTTGCTTCTGTGCCTGGAATGTACACTTCCTTCAGTCTGAAAGGACCTTCCTTCCCCCCTTCAATTGCACATCACCTATTCTTTCTGGAAGACTCCACCAAGACATCATCTCCTCTGGAAGCCCTTTGGCTATCATTCTAGGCAAAGTTCGATTTACCTCCATGATAGTGCAGAATTAGAGATATCCCCACTAAGAACCTGCTCAACTAGATTGCAATTGCTGACTTTTTGAAGGTTGTATTGAGATATATGGTAAATATTCTCCCAGGGAAATAAGAAAATAGGAGAAAGGATATAAAAGTTTTCAATAAACGTCTTTTCTTGCCCATCCCAATCTCCCTCCAGTTCTTCTTCCTAGAGTTAACCTCTGTTAATAGTTTCTGTGTGTCTTTACAGAGATAATCTAAAGATCTACAGTCTCATCACTCTTTCTGTATACAGATGGAATCATAGACTATTCACTGTCCAACATCTTGCTCTTTAATAATTATTCTTTACTTGTTTGTATATCTGAGGGGTCACATAGATGTTGTCATGGAAAGCAGTCCCAAAGTTGTTCAATCCATATCCTGAGCAACCTTACAAAGCAGTCCAGATATCCCATTTGCTAGGAGCTTCTTGAAGACAAAGACTGTGTCTATTTTTTATATTATCCTTCCTATTTACTACAATTCTTAGTATGTAAGACTTAATGAATGACCTATGAATGGCTAAAAATATCTAAATATAATACTTTTTTCCCCTGAGCTACTAACATTCATGGTTACACAAAATTTTCAGTTTTATAATATTTACACAGCTCTGAATATATCCTAAAAGGATAAATGCTTTTCCAAGCCACAAGTCAAACTGGATGAATATTAAAATTAGTCCCTACTTAGTGATACCCATGGATCTCTGATGGGCAAAAAAAAAAGCTATGGGGATCAGTTACTCCAACAATTAACATCTGTGGTCTAATTATGGATGAGGACATTAAAGCTCAGAGTGGTAAAGTGTTCTGCTGAAGGTCACAGGACACATTAGTGATGGAGCTGAGTTTGGGATTTACCTCTTCCTGGGGCCCAGTTTCTGTCCTTGAGATTCCCTTGGTTATATTCTGTGCCATGTGATAGTTTTATCTGCAGACGAGTCTTCCTTTTTAATAGCAAAATGACCGTTGCTGGGTCAGGTTTCATACTTCCATCCTCCAATTAGGGGAAAAGAGAATGTTTCTTTCTGTGCTTTCCCAACTAGAGCTTTGAAAGTCACCTTGATTGCATCTGCTTAGGTGGCATGCCCCCTCCTGAACTGTGGCCAGGAGATTGGAACACAATGACAGGCTTCAGGATCATGCCTATTCCTGAGATTCCACCAAAATGGAGACCACAGGGCTGGGTAAAGGAGGTGGAGATTCAGTATGATACTACTGAGGTATTGTTAGGAAGAATAGGTGGGGCCCTACTCAATTAAGCCTCCTTTACTCTGTGGATTTCGGAGGCCACTTAGAAAGTGGCTCACATGTGTTCACAAACCAGCCTATTTGGCTCACCTGAAATGCCTTGGGTCTTTGGGTTTTTGTCTTCATTTCCTTTCTTCTGTCTCTTCTATCTTGACTGGACATTACAACTGCCAACACCACTTAGATCAGGGATCATCAGCCCACCTTCTTCATGTGGCATCACAACCTTCTCTCCTCAGGTGAGGACAACCCTTTGGGTGTTCTACCCTTGGGAGAAGAATTTTGCTTTAAATTATCAGAAAGGTCTTGAAACACAGTCCCTTGTACCTCATATCTCAAGGAAGTTTTAGGGAAATAGTTCTTTTCATTTTTTCTTAATGTAAATCTTTGAGGAACAAATAGAGGCCAGACACCTCACTAGACAAAACTGACTCTCTCCTGGCCAGGTGACAAAGGTCACCAAGCCCTGGCTGCATCTTCCTCTGGGCAGGGGTTCTGAACAGTGAAAACCATAAAGTAGAATGGGAGCACGCACACACACACACACACACACACAAATCTCATCAGCTTTCCATTACTGTCAAAAAATACCCGAGATAATCTATTTATAAGGGGAAAATGTTCATTTTGGTTCGTGTTTTCAAACATTTTAATACATGGTTATTTAGTCCTGTTGCTTTGGGCCATTGGTTAGGCAGAATATCATAGTGAAGAGTGTGTGGTATAGCAAAGGTGTTCACCTCAGGCCAAGAAGCAAAAAAAAGAAAAAGAGAAAGAGAGGAAGAGACTAGGGTTCCACAATCCCCGTCAGGGATTCAGGAGCATGGTCCAGTGACCTAACTTCCTTCCACTAAGCCTCACCTCCTAAAGGTCTCACTACCTCCCAAGAGCATCACAGATTAGTGGATCAAAGCCTTTAATATATGAACCTTTGAGGAAGGACTTATGAGGTACACTTAAGATCCAAACCATAGTATGTGTGTGTGTATGTGTGTGTGTGTGTGTGTATATATGTATATATATGTATATATATATATATATATATATATTGTTTTGTATATACTTTTTCCCTAATTATAACCTCTAGCTAAAATTCAACATTTCTTTCAATTGTGATTATATGTAACTAACCACAGTTGGAATAGCACTATATGTAAGTTTGTTACCAATAGAAATGTCAGATATTTCCACATCATATTCAACTGCACGGATATCAAGAAATACTGTCTTTTGATCCTCAGTATTTTAGAATTATAGTAGTTATTACCATACTATTAAAAATGTGAATTTCTAAACTCACTCCCAGAACTTAGTATTTAGAGTTAATAAAGAAGTACACATATTAATGATGTTTTTTTTTTAAAGTTTGATAAACACCCTTTGATATAATTGATTTCTTTGGTAATCCTACATATTCTGATGAATTCATTTAAAAACATTATTCTGAGAGGTAACCCATAGACTTCACGGGAATTCATGATCCAAAAAGGATTATGACCCACAGCCTTAGGATGACTTAGTGAAGACATCATGGAACTGGCATTTTCATTTCCACATTATTATTTTTTTCTTCATCTAGCAAGACCATACTATCTTCAGTGCTTTAATTTAAAGATCTGATGACTTCAATTTTTGGCTTCAGTTTTCCCATGGTCAATTGTAGTATGAAAATGTTAACTATATTGCAACAAAGAACTAAGGTATGTTGAGAAAGAGAGGAGAGCCTGAAACCTCATTCATACAACTCTTATCACTGTATATTGGTATAACTGTATTTGATTATTAGTTATTGTTAATCCTACTGTGAATAATTTAAAGAGTAATCCTTGCATAGGTGTATAGGAAAACACACAGTATTTATAAGGTTTGGTGCTATCTGAGGTTTCAGGCAACCACGGGGTCCTTGGAATTCTTCCTTCACAGTTGAGGGGGCACTACTGTGCTTCACACTCCAGCTTCCTCAGGGAAAATATCGGGGTCTTTCACAGTGCATGCAGATGCCATTGCCAGGGCCAGAATGTCCAGGGGCTCTTTCTCACAGAGGTAGATCCATGCATGGTATATGGGCCTTCATGGTACTCCTTATACTCTGTGGTCCCAAATAAGCTCTTCTCCCCAACTAAAGATTAGGCAAAAATATTCAAAAGTTCTAAATGCAATAGTTAATTGTTTTGAAAAGTGTATTTCCTTACTTCTTAGCAATATGGACATCTCACCCCCTCAAAATTTTCCTCTTCTAAAGAAGAGTCAGAAAACAAACAAACAAACAAAAAAATACCGTAAATGGGAATTTAAATCGTTGATGATCCAATTACTGATTTCCTCAATATCTCTAGGGTTCCCAACTTTTTTCGTATTTTTCCCTCTTCCGTGCTATTCTGTTTCAGATTTTCAAACTTGATTCTGAAACTTCCCTGGCTTCACTCTGTATCTCTGCTCTTCCACTGTGTGTTAAAGAGAATTTCAGAGTTCAAATAAGAAAAAAATCACCACATCGACATGTCCAAATGCATATTGCTGTTGCAGGCAGCACTTTTGTATAACAATTCAAGCTAGTACTCCGTTTCGACCTCGAATCATTTATAAAGGCAGGTCTCTCCCTGACGACGCGGGGAGAGAATAGGCTGCCAGCGTGGGTGGTCTGGGGCTCCTGAGCCCAAACTCTGAGGGAACAGATGACATCATGGATTCACATGGCAAGTTTATGAAGCTGCTGTTCAGCTCTCCCGAGCAGTTAGGCCCAAGTTGCCTGCATTATCTCTGCTAGAGCATTCAATGCCAGACAGATGCGGGATAGGGAGAGTAGGAAATAATATTTTTAAACTTGACATTCAAAAAGATTTGAAGATTTACAAGCATTAGCAGATACTTCTGAAACCTTATAATTCTAGTGGGGAGGGGGATCATCGCACCCGAATGATTTTGCAAACTGAACACACCAGTCCCCTTTGCCTGTCTGAATTGCTAATTCTATTTTTTTTGTTGTTTTTTTTTTTTTTCCTCTCCCCACAGGACTGTTATTGGTCTTTTCCCAGACTTCTTTTAGGCATTCCTGGCTGGCACAGAGAGGAACCAGACACCTCTTTCTGCTTGGGCTTGCAGAAATTTCAGTGAAGGGAAAGGTTTATGCAAATGCAAGTGAAATGAGACATTCATGGAAATTGTAGAAGATTTCAAGGTTTCCAGAGAATGCCTGCTCCTCATAAGAGAATGCTCCTGAATGCTAACCCTGAGTACTGCTGGACTTTTTGCTTGCAGGTGAAGAGTCCAAGGTTATATGCATTTGGCAGCATCTCTATTTTTCTCTATGATGCACATCACATCAGGTATGACACAGGGATTTCACTTCTTCACCCAGAGGATGGGATCTACTACAGACAATACTCTTCCTTCCTTCCCTGAGGAGGTGGTATCATTTTAATAACTGATATATTAGTTATGTTTGGATATTTTCTCCGATGATATCTACAACTCTCCCTCTTAACTAAATAATTATAGTTTCTAGCTGTCATCATTTAATGCATTTAATGAATTTAAATATTTAGTGAATCCAGCCGGAGTTTAAATCTTCGATCTGTCTCTGAGTTGTGTTATGACCTTATTCAAATTTCATGACCTTCTTGTGTCTTAGTTTCCTCATCTGACAAAAATGGGATGGTAAATAGTATCTGACTCAAAAGTGTTCAGAGATCAGATGAGTTAACACAAATATGATGCTTACAGTAGTGAGGAGCACATAGGAAATCCTGAATGTTAGTTGCTAATTATTATCATCAACATCATTTTCCTGTTTGCAATTGACTTTTTCTAACATCTTACCCAAGCCATTTCTCTAGAAGCCCTCTTTCCCTCTCTCAAAGCACCTTGTCTTGATAGCATTTGATGACATTTGAGTACAAACGTCTAAGATTCACATGGTTTTCATCCCCAGTGGAAACTGGAAACTGTCCCCAAATTCAAAATAGGAGGGAGGTTTGGGAATGTCTTTAAGGGATTTATTACTGTTTAAAAGGGAGTGAGAAAGGCGTCATCAGCAAACGGAAGTCTTGAATTTCTTTTATTGACCCACCCACAGCATCAGAAGCAGCCAAGAGGACCTTGTTGTCATAATGAGGCCACGCAAGGACATACTGCAGACAGCTGAGCTACAGATGTGCCCAAGCCTCTCCTTTAGAACTAATACACACCCTGCTCTCTGATGAGAGAAGTCTGATTCCCTCAGGAAAATGGCCAGGAAAAATTGATTGGTCACTAATTGTTCTTTTTCTAAACTTTGGCACCTAAGATGGGTCTGTCTAACAGTATTTGAAATGACTTTTTCACAGAGGGAACTGGAATGAGCAGGATGGGGCATGGGTCATGAGCTTGCACAGCCTTTGAAGTAGACCCGGCCTTTAATCCCAATCACCCAACATCTGGATGTGTTGCCTTTTCTCAGCCTCAGTTTTACTACCTGCAAAAGATCAGAAAAGAATAGTATCTGTCTGCTAGGGTTATTTTGAAAGATAATATATGAGGGATAGAAGATACTGATGTTGAATCAGGGTTGCTATGGGAATAGCAGCACAACATGGGCAGAGAGGCTGCTTCTCTCTTCTTAAGTAAGAGCAAATTGGTTCTTCTGTGGCTAATGACAGGATTTTATTTTAACAAGTTATAAAATCTAGTGAGAATAGGGTATACAGATGTTCCTTGATTTATAATGGGGTTATGTCGGATTACAAATCCATTCTAAGTTAAAATTCTCCCAAGTCATCTACTAAACACCACAGCTTAGCCTAGCTTACCTTAAATGTGTGTGTATGCTAACATTGGCCTGCAGTTTGGTGAGATCACCTCACAGAAAGCCTATTAATTGTCTCGTGCCATTTATAGAATCCCTGTGTGCAGAAAGTGCTGGAAACACAGTATGTGGTGGTGTCTACGAGTGGAGTTGACCCAGCATCTTGAGAGAGGATGTAACCAAATGTAGCTCAGCAGGAAGAGATCCAAATTCAAAATGAGAAGTGCAGTTTCTAGTGAATGTGTGTCACTTTTGCATCAACATGGAGTAAGATAAACCACTAATTTGAACCATCCTAAGTTGGACACAGAGGTGGGAACCTGGGTTGGAACCTGGGTGGGACAATGGGGAGAAGAACATTGCAGGGCCAGGATGCCTGGGTGGATCCTGGGGACTTGTCCTTGGGGACTGAGTCAGTGCCAGCACAGGGTGTGGAGAGAAGGATCAGAAAAGAGCTGTGGTGGGAATTCTTACCACCTGGCCCCCAGGAGCTGTTTGTCCCTTGTTTGGGCATGAATGCCAGGTGATGATTTCATTGCACTGTTGGCATCTATACTTCATGGGCTGGAATGACTCTCTCCAATGGGTAAAAAGGCCCCACCAGAACCTGCCAAACTTGCTCTCCTGCCATCCTTTGGTGCTTGGCCCCGGTTAGCCTCAAGGGGACCTCAGATACTAAATGAAGTGGTGGGACAGGTTCTCACATTGAGCAAGGCCAAGACTGGGTTGAATCAAGCAAGGACTGACTCTGAATGAGGACAGTGGTCTTTGAACACCACTGCTATGATCTGAATGCTCATGCCCCTACCCCATGCATATTTTGAAATCCAAACTACCAGGTGATGGTATTAGGAGATGGGATCTGTGGGATATGATTGGGTCATGAAGTTGGAGCCCTCAAAAATGAGATTGGTCCCCTTATAAAAAGATATCCCACAGAGTTGCCTTGCCCCTTCCACCATGTGAGGACGCAGCACAAAATGCCATCAGACACTGAATCTGCTGGCTCCTTAACTTGGGCTTTTCAATCTCCTCAGCAGGAGAAATAAATTTCTGTAGTTTAAGTGCTAGCCAGGTTGTGATATTCTGTTCTAGAAGCCGGAATGAACTAAGACACCATTAAACAATGACTCCCCATTTCTCTCTCCCTCCAGCCCTTGGCAACCATCATTCTACTTTCTGTCCAAGGCTTTGACACAAGAAAAAGAGACAGAAAATGAATCAAGAAAAAAAAGAATAAAAAAGCCAATCTAGATGATAGTTGAATTTCTTTGTTATTGGTTAAAGTTCAGTTTGAGGTGGTAGGTGCCACTTTTATTATGCTTTCCTTATTGGTAGTAAGCAAAAATTTACTTTGATAAACTTTAACCAAACCAGGGCAGGAGAAGTGGGGAGAAGTTGTGGGAAGGAGGATTTTAAAGGAAATGGGTTCAGGATGTTGGCTGGGAAGTAAAACAAGTGTGTTGGATTAAGTTATTTCCTGTGGTAGAGCACAGAGAACAGGGTTTTATGAAGAGATGGTTGAGGGGTAAAGTAAGTAGAAAGAAAGTTATAATTTGAATTTGACTCTAAACCATAGGGAACATCATTTAGTCTAAATGTATGTCTGAAATGAAGAGGTGCTTTGAGAAAATGGTCCCATATTCTGGATATTGTTGTGAAGGGTGACATTCAAGGGAACCCCTCAGACTGGTCCCTGCTGCATGAAACTTCCTGGCTTCTGCCTGGCAGAAAATGACACACACTTTCTTTTCTGCCCAGCTCCCATTACCATACCCCTTAGCAAGTGTCCTCCATCTCATGGTTCATTCCAGGAGAAAGACAGGGTGTTGTGTGATGGTTGGTTGTTGTACATTTTCATGTGGGAGCTGCAGATAATCATATCCACAAAAGAAAGGAAATCCATGGCTGTCGATATATCCTGTCCTGCTCAGGTTGTGATTGCTATCCTGGTGTTCTATTTTGTGCCTGAGATTACAAGTGGTCAACATATATAAACATGAAGGTTCAGAGACAGGTCCGTACAAAAGTGCCAAGCTCCTGGGAAAGAAGAAGACTTGGTAGGTTAAAGTTAAGAAATGAAATGAAGATAGAGGAGTCTCAGTTTTTGAAGTTCTTCCCCCCCACCCCTGCCATCACTGAAGGCTAGATATAATCCAGTCAACAACAACAACAACAACAACAAAAAAGCAGAAAAGATTACAGACAATCCCTAATTTATAATGCTTCAAATTACAAATTTTCAACTTTACAGTGATGCACAGGTGATACATATTCAGTAGAAACCCACTTTCAAGTTGGATCTTTTCCAGAGATTGTGATATGAAGTCTAATACTTTCTTGAGATGGCATAGACACTGCTCCCTTTCAGTCATGTGATCACAAGAGGAAATTACCAACACTCTACAGTAGACTATGTTGCTATGATTTTTCAGTAGGTCAAATGCATGGCATGCATTTCCCACTTGTATTTCCACAGTATTTTCAGCTTACAATGAGTTATCTGGAAGCAACCCCATCATACGTAAAGGAACATCTGCAGTTCCATTAGTAATTATAACACTTGCTAGTTACACTTACTGCCTGTCAGGCACTGTGCTAAATACCTGACATCTATTTGTTCATAAAACTCTATGAGATAGATAATATTTTAATGCCCATTTTACAGGTTTGAAAACTGAGGCTCTGGAAGGTGGCATGTTTGCTCAAGGTCATATGGTTAGGAATGACAAGACACAGAATTGGGGATCTGAGCTTAGCATCTGTATTTTTGTTGTTGTTGTTTTTGCTTTTTGGTGCTGGGGATCAAACCCAGGGCCTTTTGCATAAGCATTCATTTGACCACTGAACTCTATACCCAGCAGCACCAGAATATGCAGTCTTAAAATATAATATATACTCAAATATTAAATATATGCAATTATGTACATTCTAGTTCCTTATCTAGCCACTCAAGTTTTATATGGCATTTTAAGGTATTTAAAAAATAAATTTAATTTATTATAAGTTTGATGAGTTTTTATAAATATATATGTCCTTGTGTAACGACCACCATCAAGATAGAGAAGGTTTCCATCACTCCAAACAGTTCCTGATACTACTTAGCAGTAGGCATCAACTCCACCTTGTCCTCAGGCAACTACTGTTCTGCTTTTTGTCACTATAGAAGAATTTAGTATTTTCTTGATATAGAGGTAATCAGACTGCACATACTCTTCCATAACCTGATATCTTTTGCTCAGCATAACATCTGCAAATTCCTCCAGGTTGTGCATAAGTTGTTCCTTTTTATTGCTGCATAGCATTCCAGCATATGGTTAGATCAATATTTGTTTATACATCCAACTGTTCATATTCATTTTTGTTGTTTTCAGTTTCTGCCTGTCCTAAGATTTTAATGGACTTTCAGAGACATATATATTCATTGTCCTAGGGTAGATATTTAGAAGTGAATTGCTGCATCAAATAGTAAGTATATGTTTAATGCATATTTCTTCTTTATAAGAAATTGTCAGGGGCTGGAGAGTGGGTAGCTCAGTGGTAAAGAGCTTGCCTAGCAAGCATGAAGTCCTGAGTTCAATCCCCAGCACCCAAGGGCCTTGGTGGGGTGGAAAAAAAGAAAAAGCAGAAACTGTCAACCTTTTCCAGAGTGGTTTTGCATTTTATGGTCCCACCAGAAGTTTGTGAGATTACCATTTCCTTTGTAACTTTGCCAATCCTTAGTGCTTTATTAGCCATTCTTTTTGGTGTATAACTCTTTGTGATCTTAATTTATTTTTGCCTAATAAGGATGCTGAGCACATTTGCATGTACCTATTGATCATTTATATATTTTAATTTTCAATATGTCTGTTCCAATCACTTGCCTTCAATTCCCCCCCCACCTTTTTTTAAATGGGCTTGTTTTATTTTTGAGTCAGAAGAGATGATTACATACTCTAGACTTAAGTACTTTCTTAGATACATGTATTGTTACTATTTTCTCTCACCCCATGACTCACCTTTTAATTTTTTTAATGGTGACTTTTGAGAAGCAGAGGTTTGAAATTTTCATAGGATTTATCATATTTCTTCACTTATGTTTATTTCTTTCTTTGTGTACTCTAAGGTTGCAAAGAATATTTCCCCATGTTTACTTCTGGAAATTTTACAGCTTTAGGTTGATCACTTTAAATCCTCAATTCATTTTGAAGTTAATTTTCATATATCCTGGAAGGCATGGTGGATGTTCAAGTTTTTGCTTGGATTGTTCTAGTGTTACTTGTTAAAAACATAAAAAACACATCTCAAGATTGAATAATGTTGGCACTTTTCTGTGTGCTTGTCTTTGGACCCTATCCTTGGTTCCATTGATCTATGTGACTGTCTGGTTTACTGCAGTGTTGTCATAAATCATAACATTCTACTGTTAGAAAAAGGCCTTTCACCAGTAACAGTAGCATCCCAGCCCTTCCATTTTCTCAAAACATAGTCATGACAATTGATTGTCCCAGGTGACACAACTGGAAAATGGCAGAGTCAGAAACTGATGCCTAAGACTCTCACCCCCAGCAGATCTGTCTCCTAGGGCCAGAGGGTAAGAATGCCAAAGAAAAACTGCAAGCATAGAGTAAAATCGTGCAGCTGAAAGCCTGGAATTTTCTGTTTAACAATACCCAAAAAACTTCCATCAGCACCAAGTGGAAATCACGCGCTAATTGGAGTTCAGTGATGCAGATAATATGGAATGGAGCACACTGGCTGACAGAAAACTTTCTTCAGCAGCTGAGTACTTTCTCTACATTTGAGCACCAGCAACAGAACTCAGAACAAAAAAAGGTTAAGAGAAGAAAACTGTTGGGAAAATAGTATCTATGTATCTGTATGTTTCATACCTGTGATCCTGTGTCTTTAGGCCATTTTTTAAACAACCCATAGTATTGCAGAAATAATTGCAAACAATCTTCATTACAACCAGAGCCCACAAAGGATTCCTGTGTGTTCCTGGGCAGGGGGACAGGCAGACCAATACCCATTGATAGTGACCATGGATGTATCATCAGTTTTGGGAAGAGTCATCACATTCACTGCCACTTGTTAAATGAGACTAAATGGTTTAAAAGGTTGTTGCTGCTTGATAAATAACCATATTGACTGAAGCAGAATGCAATTTTTTTCCTTTAATGTTTAATCTTGCAAAGGAATAGCTAAAACATAATGATACCCTGTTAAGGTGATAGGGTTGGGATTGAGCCACTCTGAAAAAAATTCTTTACATCACATTTCTATGTAAGTATTTCCTCAATGTAGCTATTAGCTTCAAAATCAAATGAATCTTAAAAAATAAAATTTTGTTTTATTTTCAAGGAGCTAGGTCCTTGTTAACACCATAAAAGGCAAAAAATAGGAAATTACTTCAATATTGTTTTCAGGATAACTTGATATTTTTACTATGATTCACAACACCACTAAAATTCAGGACTTGACTGTATAACAAGTTTTGCAATTTAGAGAATGATTCCAAATGATGTAACTCATAAAAGCTGCTATGAGAAAATTAAAGTAAAATGGGGGGAAATTTCAAATTCACAGTAAAATGGGTAGGGTTTTTATTTTCTGTTTTAAGACATGTCAGGTTTTAACTTCCTTGTTAGATGTCACATGAGTTTAAGGAAGTTACATCCTGTCAAGGAAGATGTCATAAGAGAGTCCAACAGGAAAAGTTCATGTGAGTCCTGCAAGGTCATTAGAACTAGAAGGACACAGCTCTTCCAAACCTCCTGTTTTACAGATGATGAAACTGAGGTACATGCTGGTAAAGTGAGGAAATTGGGTTATTTCATATTAAATGGGCAGAGGGAAAAATCAGAAGGGAAAATTCAGTGAAAGAAAACAAAATTATCAAGTTTGCTAAGGAGAAATAAAAGGAGTTCAGTGTACAATTTAGAGATGAGGGTACTTCAGTGTTTCCTATGAAGAAACGAGTGAAAAAAAAATTGTATAAGGTTTTATATTTTGTCATTAAAACAGTGAGATGAGCCAGGAACACAGTAGGCATTAAACCAAGTAGGACTGGGTTTTTAGCAGTTGCCATACTGGTTACATCCCACTTCTGAGTGTGTTATTTTGCAGAGGGAGAAAAAGCCCATGTGATGTGGCAAGGTTAAAGGTCATTGGGATAGAGCAACATTTGGCTTACTTGCTATACTTTGAGGGAAAAATCTGGGAAGGAGTTTGGAAGGCTTTGTGACAGGCACAGAATGAGATCACAAAAGGATGAGTTTATTTATGCATTAAAGTGTAGATATGAGCTTATGATTCAACCCTGTATACTGTGTCCATGTACATGATCTCTTATTGACTTGGCCTTTGTGGTAGATGTTACTAGAGCTCCCACATGTCTGATTCTCTGGCCTTTCCTGTGCAGCCAAAACTGCTGTCCATTTGTGGGTAGGTGGTTCTCTGTGATCCTTTCTGGCAAGTGCCATAGCAAGGCCATGAAGAACATGTGTGACTTCCTCCATGACTCTTCTTCTTCCCAGAGGAGACATGAAATTAAAGGAGCCTGGATCATTCTGTCTCTGTGTCAAGGTGAATTCTCCTCAGGAGTTACCAGACCTACAGCAGACATTGTATAAGTGAGAAATAAACACTATGTATAAGTCACTACAATTTGGGGGTTGTTTCCTGCAACAATAAACCTTTAGCTTAGCCTGATTAACATACTCATCTCCTGTGCTGGCATATCCACACTGTCACATTTATTCTACCTGGTGACATCAATGCCTGAAAGGAACCTTGGTCTGAGAAATGACAGTTCCCATTTCCCTGATGATCCATGTAAGCTAGTTTGGGAATGAATTGTTACAGTAGCTAGAAGGATTGAGCCCACCGAGAATGTGATTGTGGATGTACAATCACACCATATTTTGCTTTGTGAGGTCAGAGGAAAGGTCATGCTTTGCTGCAAATGGAAAAGTTCATGATGAGGTGGGTGAAAGAAAAACTTTTTTCAGAATATTTAGAAACCTTTCCAAAATGGCAAAGGAAATAGTAGCAGTTTAATGTTTATGCAGGGAATGTTTCTGAAGGGAAATAACCTGACCGAATGAATGAGTGACCCAGTAGTATGTACATGGAAACAAGTTGGTGGTTCCTCAGACCCCCTCCAAAGTGTCCAGTGCAGAAGGAAAGAGAAGGGGACACATCTAACAAATCTTACCTGGGTGAGGTGACCCAGACTAATGCCAGGAACAAAAAATCATTTCCATAGTATATACCCTGATATGATGGTCTTTCATTCAATAACCCATAATCCCTGTTTTATCAAGAGAAAAACATCAGATATTTGCAATAATAGAGTATACCATGAAATACCTGATCAGGTCAAGGTCATCAAAAACAAGGAAAGTGAGAAATTGCCTAAGGTAAGAGGACCCTAAGAAGACATAACTAAATATTGTATCTAGAATTGGATTCTAGATCAGAAAAAGAACAACAAAGAAAATTGAATGAAATCTGGAATTTAGTTAATACTGTATAGATATTAATTTTTAATTGTAGCATGAATGATATGCTAATGAAAGCTGTTAAGAATAAACAAAGCTGACTATGACATACATGGGAACTGCCTGTACTGTCTTCTCATTCTCTCTAAACCAAAACTGTTCTAAAAAATCTATTAAAAAGATGAAACAAAATAAAGAGCAAAAAATAAAAAGTCAATTTTGCCTGAGATGGTGTCTGATGAGGGTGTGCCAATAATGGTTAATACTCAGTTTCCCTGTTTTAGGAGCAATTTTCCTTTATGAAACCAATGCCATGGCAAAGACATTTTGTGTTATGCGTGTTGATCTGCATTTCCTTGCTTGGGTTTATTTTCTGCAAAAGCTAATCAAACTCACTTATTTAATGATGGTCAAGTGATTGTGGCTAAAAAGAAAAAAGAAATGGTTGACTTAAATAAGCAGAGATACTGGTATTGCTATTTTTTGTTCATGGAAAGAACTAAGGCCTTTGAGAGGTTTAAATAAAGTGTCTGAAAGGTATAGGTGTCATGAACGGCACAGCCCAGGATTATGTGCCCCAGTTCTCCTTCTTTTTCCACTCACTGGCTGCCCACAGAATGTACTCATATACACAATGTGTGGCTATGTATTATATGTCCAATCAATGTCAGCAAAAGAAAATGGTGAGTCTGGGCTGAGAAGTGACTCCAGGATTGGCTTTTGTCAATGAGAGAGTAGGGTAGACAATGAATTAATAAATTGCTGCCAAACGTCAAAAGATAGAGCCATTTCTTTTTTGTCTTTTAACTCTCTCTGAGTGACCAGTGACTTACTTGCCTCCATTCTTCTTGCTGTTCTTTTCAGTTTCTAGGGTGATTTTCCAAGTTTCATTTCTTCAGATTTGTTCAAGTGAATTCACAGATCCACCAAACGAAACTAGAGGAGCCCTGATTGTAATGAGGCTTGGTATAGAACCCCTGTTATGGTCAGCGTTCTCCAGAGAAATAGAACCAATAGAATATGTGGATGTAAGTAAAAGGAGATTTATTATGAGAATTAGATTGGGGAACTAAGAAATGCTTTTATTTGCCATCTGCAAACTGGAAAACCAAGAAGGCCAGTGGTCTAGTGCAGTCTAAGTTCAAAGGCCTGAGAAGACGGCAGAGTTGGGGTGGGGCACTAGTGTAAGTCCCAGCATCTCAAAGCCCCCAAACCAGGAGCTCCAATGTCCAAGAACAGGAGGTGAAGGTCACAGCTCAAGAAGAGAGAGAAAATTTGCACTTTCTCTGCCTTTTTGTTCTATCTAGGCCCTCAATGGTTTGATGATGCTGTCCACATTGGTGAGGGTGGACCTTCTTCTTTACTAAATGTTCAAATGCTAATCTGTTCTGAGACTTTCTCACAAACACACCTAGAAATAAAGTTCTACCTATCTGAGCATCCCTTAGTACAGTCAAATTGAAACGTGAAATTAATTATGAGAACCCTTGGCATCTCCTCCAGCCCGAAGTCCACCATCTCTAGGTCCCCAATTGTAATATTCTCACAGGATCTACTGGTCTGTTACATTTATGAAAATGTGGGACAGAAAATTTGGGAAGCAGGTTAATAAGGAGGGTGCGTGGGGCTCACACTGTGGTCCTTCCAGGTTCCACACAGGTCTCCCTCACAACAGACCCAGGTGCAAAAGGAAAACTCCTTAAACCCTTCCGGAAGGCAACATGTGGGTGACCACCTGGAGTTTGTTCAGGGTTGGAGTCTATGGAATCTTTCAGTGACTATTCTTGAAAGAAACTGATTTAAGTGATTGAAGCAGAGATTTAAGAGCACATTTAGCTGGAGCACTGTAGGGACAACCCATCCTTGCTGATTGCATGGTGGCAGTTTTTATCTTTAAGAAACTTGCAATTGGTGATTAGTTTGTTTTTGTTTTCTTGTTTGGGGGATCTTTTATGCCAACATCCTGTGACAACTGTTTTTGCAAGCTTTGAATTTTCTTGGCTATTCAAGGTTTATAGGGAAGGGGAGGTGGTGGGAGGGAAGCAAAGGAGAACGAGCGTAGAAGACAGGTGGGGGGAAGGGAAGTTCTATCTATTTGGGTCCTTTTTATAGCACAGGTGAGCATACCTAATCTGAAAATCCAAACTTGAAAATGCTTCAAAATCTGAAACCCTTTAAGTGCCAATGTGAAGAAAGTTTCACACCCTGAAACTTTGTTTCATGCACAGAAGTATTAAAATTATTATATAAAATTACCTCCAGGCTATGTATATGAAAAAAAATAAATTTTGTGTTTAGCTTTGTATCCTGTCTCAAGGATATCTCTATATGAATACTGAAATATCCCCAAATCTGAAAAACCACCCCAAACCTAAAACATTCCTTGTCCCAAGAATTTTGGGTAAGGGATACTCAATGTGCACTAAGAAGTTGACTCACTGCATCCAACTATGAAAAAACGCATCTGTAAACCCTAGATGGGAGGCCCTCTCCCTTTGCAAGGGAGCAAGTCTCCCACCCCAGCCTTACCCTAGAGCTGTATGAATGAGTGAAGAAAGTCTGTCCTCTTTTAAAATTATTTTCTTTCTCTCCTCCTTCTTGTCCTTCCCTGCTATTTCTCTTTTTCTTTACCCGCTCCCTTCCTCCTTCTTCTCCATTCCCTCCCTCTCCCTATCTTCCTTTTGGTCTCTTCTCTGCTTTCTTCTTTCTTGCACTTTTCAGCCTCCAGAACTATGAGTCAAAATAAACCTCTTTTCTTTGTAAATCACCTGGCCTTAGATATTCTATTATAGTAACCGAAGATAGACTAAGATACTTCCCCATTGGGCCTCTGGTTGAATTTGAGTTCTTAAATGAGTGACACAGCCTCAGGTAATTCCAATTAGATCTTCTCAGTCTCTGTGCAAACTCACATAGTTTTCATTTTTATAGAAAAATAAAAGGAAGTTTGTCCTTGCATCTTTAGCATCCCCTCACCCCCACCACATACTTGTCTTTCCTGACCTTGGTCTTGCAGTACTCGTCACATGTTCTTGCTCTCCATTTGTCAGGGTTGTTAGGTATCCAGTGGGGACCTGCCTTGAAAATGAGATACTCATGCCTGTGCAGGGGCCTATCCTAGTGAGATGCTTGTAAAACTCCTTTCCTTGGAGCAGGACAGACTTTCTACGCTTCAGTGAGAAATGGGTGTTACTTCTTCTGGAAGAAAGCTTAAGGGAATGCCAGACTGAGAGGTTTCAACTTGAGACCCCGTTTTCTCCTGATTTGCTCCTACCCCACAGACCCCAGAATACCTATCAATTCGAGGTTTGGAGAAAATTCACATCTTGAAAATATTGCATTTGCTTCTATTTTCATTGACATTGGGATACCTGTCTTAGGTGTTGTTAGGGGGAGAGAGAAAACAGTACAAAAGGAAAACTACAGAAAAAAGGCTTTCATCAACAGGACACTCAATTAAATGGTAGTAAATAATAATTTGAGAAATTGGATATCTTCTGGTTGGTTTTATAATTATGAAAATAATATGTGTTCAGAGAAATACAGCATCCAAAACCATCAGTGTGTGTGTGAGTGTGTGTGTATGTGTGTGTGTGTTTTCCCTACAAAATTCAAAAGCCTGGGGAGAAGATTATTTGAACTTTTTCCTACAGAGATTGAAATTATCCTTCTTTAAGTGACACCTGGACAATTCACATGCTTACCTAAGTTGGAATCAATGTTTTTCTTAAAAACTTAATAATATTAATGTTAATTTATAAGAAACACCTTACACTTTTCAGAGCAATTTTACAAACATGATCTCATTTAATCCCATTACTAGTGGGTATATTCTTCAATGTATGTTTACATAAGGTAAAAGGCCTGTTTAAAGCCCCTCATCCAGAACATTCCAGGCTATACTTTGATATCCTAACTCAGACCTCACAAACAGAAGCCATGAATTTGTTCCACTCCACCATGAGTGTAGGTGTGTGTGCGTGTATGTGCGTGTGTGTGTGTGAGTGTGTTTCCTATGGTGAAACAGGGAAAATGAATTTTACATTTTGAAATTGGGAAGAAAGAAATATTTTGTAATACAAGAAAATTATGTGAAATTCAAATTTCAGTGTTGATGAGGGAAGTTTCTTTGGAACTCAACCACATTTAAATATCATCTACAGCTGCTTTCTTACTACAAGGCCAAGTTGAGTGGTTTCAACTGAGACAATATGGCTCGAAAAGGCTGAAATATTTACTCTCTACCATTTACACAAAGGGAAAAAAAAGAATAATAAGAGGAAGTAGAAGAGGAGGAGGAGGAAAGAAAATTGCCAATTTTCTTTGGCGCAGAGGGAAAGCCCACAGGGAGCTGGTTTGTCAGCCCAATGGAAGAAACTTAGAAAAGGGCCTGCAAGCCACAGCAATGTTTATAGCAGTTCAGCTCACAATAGCTTAACTATGGAACCCACCTAGGTGCCCTTCAATAGATGAATGGATAAAGAAACTGTGGTATATACACAATGGAATCTTACTCAGTCTTAAAGAAGAATGAAATTATGACATTTGTCAGTAAAATGGATGGAACTAGAGAATATTATATTAAGCAAAATAAGCCAATCCCAAAGAACCAAAGGCCGAATGTTCTCTTTGATATGTGGATAGTAATTCACAATAAGGAGTGGAAGAATAGAGGTATTTTGGACTAAACAGGAAGAAGTGAGGGGAGGGGTGGGGGAATAGGGGTAGGAAGGATAGTAGAATGATTCTGACATTATTACCCTATGTGCATATATGATTGCATCACCTGTGTGCCGCAGCCTGGCTGGCTGCAGCAAAATAACCGGGGGGTGATGAGCAACTTGTGTAGATTGATACAGCAGGAGTGGGAGCCGTTTATTGTAGGACAACAGAGGTATTTATACATTCCACACAGCTTATCTTAATTAGCATAAACTAGATACAGCAGTCAACCAATAAGAAATCTCCACACTTAATGGCTCGCTGGCATTACTTCACAAACCAATCACTCTGGCAAAATGCCAGGCACCATCCAGACTTGTTTACAGACTCTAACATTTGCCTGGTGCCATCCTGACTTGTTTACAGACTCTAACGTTCTGTGTAATTCTACATCATGTACACCAGAAAAACGAGAAGTTATATTCCATATATGTGTATATATATATATATATATATATATATATATATATATATATACACACACACACACACACACACGCACATACACACATGCAGAGTGAAAAGAAATGGGCCTGTAAAAAAGGCTAGGGCTTTAAATCTCTAGTTTGTTGCCCTCCTCCAGCTTGGTGCATGGCTCTTTCCTACAGTGGACATTGGAGATGTGTCTTCATAAGACCTTTGCTGAATGCAAGGGCAAAAGGGCAGTCATTCCCCCACCCACTTCAGGAAAAGTAGTTCAACTGTGGAGCTGCCTTAGAGGGTAAAACATCACAACTTAGAGGCTAAGGAGATGCAACAATGTAACTCTAGTGTTTGTTTTTAACGCAGTTATTTGATATAAGTTGTTCAATAGGCTCTGCTATTCCTGTGCTCCTTTCGGCCAATGGTGGCTCTTGTCTACTATGAAGAGCAGACGGAGTGGAGAAATCAAGCACATGGAAGGCTACTCTTCTCCCAGCACAGCTTTTGATTCATGTTTACTCCCTACTTTTCTACTTGCATGCATAAAATGTGATGTTATCTTCTCTTTTCTGAATTTCTATTATTTATCATTCAGTTTAGATTGAAATAGATGATTTATGGAACTGTTTTCACCATGGGATTCGCCCAGGAGGGAACTGAAACTGACTTTAAGGGTTCCTTAAAATCCTTCCCTATCCACCAAGTTGATACTTGATGTCTGTAATCATATTTGAGTGCATCCCATCAACGTCAAGAGTTCCACAAAGTCAAGTGTGTCTTTCATCTTGGGCGTGTTTCCTCTTCATGACCACTCATGATCTGCTCACTCTAGTGAAGCACTCTCCCAGTTGCAAGTCCTCAGAGCACTAATGCCTAAGGAATTCTTAAAAAATAATTAAAAAAAAAAACCCACACACACATTTTCTAGATGTGTTCAGTTTAACCAAGTTCCTTTACTCCAGGACATCTCTGAGCATTCCATATGCAGTATCTGCTGCCATCCTCTACCTCTCACAGCTTTTTCTTTCTTCTCTGAAAAACAGGAATAATAGCATCTGTCACTTGAAATATTTTATTTATTTTCTCTTTCTGCTTTCACATCCAACCAGAAGGAAATCTGGATTACTTTTGCAGGGAAAAAATATTCTGAAAATAAAATAAGGGAATGTATGTTTGCTATATATAGTTTGGATCTAGAACATCTTCCAAAAGCCTATGTGTTCAGGGCTTGTCCCCCGGCTTGATGATATTAGGCAGCGATGAACCTTTAAGAGGTGGGCTTAGTGGAAAGTTTTATGTCATTGAGGGTATGTCTTTGGAGGGGGTTGTGGGACCTTAGCTGCTGCTGCTTCATCTTTCTTTGCTTCCCGACTATGAGGTGAGTGGCTTTGCTCTCCCATGTGCCTCTGCCAATATGTGCTGTCTTGTCATAGGCCCAAAGCAATGGAACCAACTATTCATTGACTGTAACCACCAAAACTCTGACCCCAAATAAACTTTTTTCTTTATTAAGTTGCTTTATCTCAGTTATTAGTTACAGCAATAGAAAGCTGACTAACAGCATAGTGCAGCTCAGAACACATTTCTCATTTATTGCATTGGTTTTCAAAAAGAAATGATGCTTAATCATTTTGGGGGAAATTTGCACATTAGCATAGTATTTCTGGGAGAGGAATATACTTGCATGATAAATATCTAATAGCAGAAGTATATTCATTATGCCAGCAAGGTAGGGCTAATTTGGGGGATTCAAATAATCCCTTTTGAATCATACTGTGAGGATTATTGTTCATCTATGCATTTAGGAATTAGATCAGGAGTTAGTAAAATTTTTCTATGAAGGGTCAGACACTAAATATTTCAGGCTTTGCAAGCCACATAAAACCTGCTACAACCACTCATCTATACAGTTGTAGCACAAAAGCAGCTATACACAATATGTAAACAAATGAGAATGGCTATGTGCCAATAAAACTTTACTTACTTACTCTCCTATGTGCATATATTTACCAAAACAGATACCTGGCTGCATTTGGCCCATGGGCTGTATTTTGCCAATCCTTGGCCTGGGATATTTGACTCAAGTAGAAAATGTTCTTGGCATATTTTGTTCAGAATTTTAAAAAGAATTTTATTTGTTCATGTGATTGTTTTGAAAAACACTTCTTACAAAGCAAAATATTCTAAAGAACACAAGTCAGAAAAGAGCTTTCGGGTTCAGAATCATTTCCTCAGAGAAGAGAATTCAGAAACAATGAAAGTGAATATGAACTGCATCTAGGCAAAGTGTTCAAATCCCCAGAAGACTAGTCTTGTGGTCATGTAAGGTCAAGTCCTCAGAGGACTGGTAGAGGTCCAAGCAGGAGACCCTCCAATCTCTCATTATGGATGGGCTTACAGAATGGGCAACACCACTATTCCAAGATCCCCAGTGGATGATTGAAAATATAGATAGAATTATATATACTATGCTTTTTAAAAATATACACATACCTAAAATAAAGTTTAAAACATTAGGCACAGTAAAATATTAACAAAAACTAATGGTAAATTAGAACAACCATAATAATGCACTATAATAAAAGTTATGTGAATGTGGTCTCTCTCAAATATCTTATTGTATTGTACTTCCCTCTTCTCATTGACTGGGAATAACTAAAACTGCAGAAAACAGAACTGCAGATAAGAGTGGACTATATAGTATGGCTTTCCCAAAAGGATACATTATGGAGTCAGTCAGGGAATATCTGCAAGTAACTGAAGCTACCTGAAGACTTTTTGAGAGGTAGGATAATACAAAAATCAAGATCTTCTGATCTTCTGATATCATGCTGCCTAGATCCCACACCCTGTTTATGTAAATTAGCTAAAATATTTAATGCTTCAGTTTTCTCAGCTGTATAATGGGAATGTCTAACTCATGGCCAATAATTTAATAAATTATATTAAACATGCTTACAGCAGTTAATATTTTACTGTACCTACCTGACATAGGGAAAGCCCTGTATAAGTATTGCTGTTAGCATTAATTTTGTATTTTTCTCATCTTAGTATTACTTCAGGGCTTGTGAATTACCTAGCTTCACAAGAACTATGAAGTCATTGAGAAAATGTGGTATGCATACACAATGGAATATTATTCAGCCATAAAGAAGAATGAAATTATTACATTTGTCGATGAATGGATGCAATTGGAGACTACAATGCTAAGTAAAATAAGCCAATCCCTCCCCTAAATCAAAGGCCAAATATTTTCTCTGATATGTGGATACTAATTCACAATAAGAACAGGGTTGGGAAGGATAGAAGTACTTTGGATTAGACAAAGAGGAATGAAGGGAAGGGAGAGGGAATGGAAGTAGGAAAGATAATAGAATGTATCAAACCTTACTATCCTATGTGCATATATGATTACATGACCAATGTAATTCTGTATCATGTACAACCAGAAGAATGAGAAGTTATACTCCATATAAGTACAAAGTGTCAAAATATACTCTGCTATTATGTGTAATTAGAACAAATAAAAAAAGAACTACGAAGTCATAACAATGCTCTCTTTTTTCAATGATTTTTCTTTCTGCTCATTTTGTTTTTCTCTCTATACCGGCTTATTTTGTTTGTTATGCATTTCGCCCTTCAAGGCTGCCTTAAAATGGAAGCCCAAGCCTCCAGTACCCATCTTCTTCTAGGCTAGCACTCCACAGATTAGGTCTCCATGGTCCAGATGGAACCAGAGGCCCACCACCCTGACCCCAGGATCCTTGAGAGAGGATACTTCTGGTCTGTAAATTTACCTTTCCACATCTCCAGGCAGGCCCAGGGCTCCACAAAGTGAACATGGAAATGATGGGGATGGCTGAGACTGTGTCCCAAGGCTAAGTTCACCCCAGGCACACTGGGCCAGGTCAAGACAGCAGACACTGGCTAGACCCTGAGTCAACAGGGAAGAGGGAGATTTCCATCCCACCCAACTGTCTGGGCTTCTATTGACTTAGGACCTGGACAAGACCCAGCACACAGGTGGAAGAATTTTGTAGCAGACTTTTGGGTGGGCCTGGGGTAGGTAGCAACTGACGACATGCACAGAAATAACATGTGGAAGAATTTGCTTATTTTCATCACTTGCTTACTTTCAACAAATATTTATTGAGTGACTTTTAAGTACCATGCTAGGGAATATGCATTTTTAAACATTTTATTAGAACAGATTCTCTTAAAGAGATGAGGTATATTTTTGTAATCTCAGAAGTAATGCTCTCACCCCAGTCCTCTCTGTGTATAGTTCATTCGTTTTGAACATTCCTTGAGGATAGTAACGAACCTTATTTTCTGTTTTATTTATTATTCTTAAAATTACTATTGTTCAATGAACTTGCTACTAATCATTCAGAAATTTTCAATGAAATTTACTAT
Source organism: Marmota monax (assembly GCF_021218885.2). NCBI lineage: Eukaryota > Metazoa > Chordata > Mammalia > Rodentia > Sciuridae > Marmota > Marmota monax. Next base: position 31,708 of record NW_026693134.1, on the reverse strand, counting down.
AGAATATTCTTTCATATATTAAGAAGACAATATATATGTATATATTATATAAATATTAAATAATTAAAATGAGATAGCATATATTCCCCCACAAAGTTTAATAAATAGAATAAAACCAATTCCTCTGAAATCCACTCTGAACCATCTTGGGCTAGATCTCCATCCCTTTCTCAAGCACAGGCCACTCTCCTGAATCTGATGTGAATCATTATTTGTCTTTCTCTATGGGTTTGATTATATGAGAATATATCCCTATAAAAGACTCAGCTTTGTCTGTCCTAGAATTTCACGCAAATAAAATCATATTGTACATGTTTTTCCTCAGATGACTGATAGATATTTAACATAAATATTAAATGGACATTATATATATATGTATATATATATATATATATATATATATATATATATATGTACATCAACTATCAATATCATACTTTTAAAGTTTATTCAGATGAATAGAAATTGCTGGAGTTCAGTTACTTTGCTGAACAATATTCTACTCTATGACTACATCAAGATTGATTTCTTTTTTCCCTGTCACATTTTTAATTTTTGCTATTTAAAAATATACTCTATAAGCCTCCTAGCAGGACTACTGCATGGGCAGTTCTCCTGAACTTAGGAAGGAGTGCTGGGTCACCAGAGTGTGCCTCTTTATATTGACCAGATAGTGATTGACATGTGATTTTCTAAAGTAATTGCACTGCCTTTCTTTGTAACCGCCTTCTATATTACCCATTTTGGTGAATATAAAATGGAACATTATGGTTTTATTTGACTTTTCCCTGACTGAATGTCTTTTTATTTTAACAAGCCATTTGAATTTTTTGTTTCATGAATTGCTGCTCCCTTATTTTGCTTGTTTTTCTAGTTTGTTTTGATTGACGTACATATCTACATAATATACATATGTGTATTTATGCATGCATATGAAAACATGCATGCATGTCATATGTATTTGATATAAATGTCATTAAATTTTTAGGTTTTCTCTTTTCCTTTTACATTTTTTATTGTGCTCTGTTTTATTTTATTATGCTTTTACATTTTTAATTGTGTTCTTTGATAAAGAGACATTTAAATATATTGTAGTATAATCTAATTTTTCTAACTTTTCCTTATGGCTTGGCTTCCTTTGTCTTGTTTAAGAACTCCTTTATAACAAAAATAAATAAGTAAATAAATAAGCTCAGAAAAATAGAAAGTCTCCTAAAAGTGTTAAAGTTTTGCTTTCTACTTTAATCCTGTAGTCCAGCTGACTCTGGTTTTACGTGTTATGTGTGGTAGGGATGTAATTTCATTTTATTTTTCATGAGGATAAGCAATTAACTCTGTGCATTGTATTCCTAATTCATGTTTTCCCCTGTAATCTGCAACATGTCAGTTTTTGCTTGGATCAATTCCCAGGCTCTCCCTTCTGCTTTCATTGGGATATTAGCCTATATTTGCACTGTTGTTGTACTGATTTATTTGTTGCATCTTTTTCCTTATCCTGGATTCTGGTAGTGCAATCTCCCCACACAATCTCCTCTCAGTATCTGGGCTGCTCTTGGCCGTGTGTGTATGTGTGTGTGTGTGTGTGTGTGTGTGTGGTGAGAGAGATATAATATATAAATCATATATAATCTCAACTTCTTAAGTCCCCAGAAGCATTTGTCTGAATTGATAGATTAATCTGAGGAAAACTGGAATAGATATTTATGATTTTGAGTCTTTCCATTCATGTGTATGGTGTATCTCATTCATTTATTCATTTATTTTCATTGGATATATGGGATATTTCCAGTTTTTGCTATTAAAAAATAATAAATTTATTTAGATTTTCTTTGCCATTCTACAAAGTTTTATAATTTATGCCTTTGAAATCTTGCCTATAATGTATTAACTTTTTTCCTAAACACCTTATATATATTTGCTATTATATATGGTAGTACTTTATAGAGCACAGTGATTGAGAAGTCATTATGAATTATAGTCATGCACTCCACAATGCATTTCAGTTGGCAATGGATCATGTACACCCTGGTGGTTTCACAACATTTCACTCAACAATACCATAGCCATCTTAGTTTGTATAATTATGCTCTGTAATGTTCAACCAATGGTAAAATTGTATAATGATATATTCTCAGAATGTATCCTCCTTGTAAAGACCATATATTTTTATTGTGTTGTATTACCATTCAGTCACATGAGGAAGATGAATATTTTTTTTCCTGTTCCAAATAGCTCTGCTTTTCAAATCTTTGGGTTTGCTTTTTATGCCATTTTTTCGTTTTCAAAGCTGTTATGTTGTGAGGTAGAGGCTCAATTCCAACCCTGTTTAATTTGCTCTTGAGTAAGTGGAGGACATTTATTATAATTATAGGAAAATTAATATTCTATGACATTTATTCAAGCTGCTTACAACTCTATTCTAATCAGTTTCTTCAAGTTTCTCAAATAGTTGAGCTTCCAAAGAAAATTATAACTGGATAAGTATGCTAGTATTTTATTAGTTAATAGTTATTATATCTAGTTTCAATAATTACATTGTGATTAAAAACCGTATGATAGTGAAGTTAAAAAAGGTAGTCTTTGAAAATCTAACCATTGTCCCATGGTTTCAGCTTAATAAAAGAAATCCTTAGGAGAAAATAATCTCAAGTCAAACAGCAATAGTCACTCTCATGCATTTAGCACTGTCAGTATCCTCTCCTTCTGGAAATTTAATTTCCTTAAAATTAATCATGACCATGTAACTTATTTAAGCCAATAAAATGTGAGCAGAAGTGGCATTATCACTTCCAGGAACATTGCTTAATGCTTTGTCTCCCTGTTCTTGCCTGGAGAGCATTGGGGAGCAATATAAGACATCACAGAAGACAGCTGCCTGGTTTGTCCACCAGACCCACAATTGACCTGCTGACAAAGAAGCACAATTGTGTTAAAAACTTTAGGCTACTTGTTCTGCAGCATGGCCAAGGCACTTCTGCCTGAAACTGACAGCAAACAGGATGTTGGCCTGAATCAAGACTTTGACACCCCAAGTAAGAACAGGTGAAAGGGGACAAGGAGGACTTGAGATGTAGTTTTCACTTGAAGAGCTTTTTTGAGATGAGAGAGAAGAAAATAACTTGCAGTAAGAGACACAGTTTTGAGATTTTCTTTAACTGAAGTGAGTCTCAAAAGTTAGGGCACCTAAATTTATAGATACTATAGAATTATTTATTTTTTCATTTCATGTTTTTAAGTACTTAATATTTTTTCTAGAAATTCTAATTTGGAATTCAATACACCCTGAATATTTTTTCCAACATCAGAACTACTAACCACTATGTAATAATAATAACATAATCTAAGATTTTGGGGGGGGGCTTGTGTGCTAAAAACTATACTAAATACTTTAAACTCTCATAGAAATTTTCAAGTGATGTTTCATTCTCTTCAATGCACCAATAAGGAAACAAATTTTAGGGAGATTGTGGTTGGTCAAGGTTGACATTTATGACTGGCATCACTCCGGCCCTGTCCCACCTCAAATCCCAGGTGTGCTTCATCTCCATGCTCAATGCTTCCCAAGTGATGAGGTTCCAGTGTGACTCAGTGCAGTAAGCATATCTATATCTGCTCTGATTCTGAGAATTTTCATGCCTTTTGGAAAAACTAAATATAAGTAAGATTTGGTGTATCTCAGATTTCTTTCTTGGTACTGAAACACAGGAAAAGAATTCAGGACCTCTTGATTTTATTCTTGCACTTTGTATTGTTCCATGGCTTTTTGACCTGCCCTGTGATGACAAAAAGGTGGACATTCTCACCAGAATGCAAAAAAAAGAGAATACTTTTGTGGGGAGATGAGCAGCCATAAACACATCTGGTGTGTCTCCACAAACTTGGGCACTCTCATCTGTAATTGGTGAGTTTGGAGTGCTCTTGGGGGAGGAGGACTTCACAGTTTGAATGTGGAATGTCCTTCAAGTGCCCATGTGTTAAAGTCTTGATCCTCACTTTGGCTTTGTTGGAAGTTGGTGGAAATCTTTAAGAAATGGAGCCTTGTAGAAGTTTTAGGTCATTGGGAGTGTGCCCTCAAAGCAAATAATGCAAATCTGGTTTCTCTCTCTTTTTGCTTCTCAGCCACCATGACATGAACACCTTCTTCTGCCATGTGTGCCTGCCATGATATGCTGCCTCTCCACAGATCCAAAAACTATGGGGCCAACTGACTATGGCCAGAAACTCCAAAAATGATTCAAAATAAACTTTTCTTCTTTGTACAATAACTTGATTATTGCAAGTATTTGTTACAGTGATGGAAAGCTGATGTGTGGCTCTGTATTCTCCGTGCCTGCCTGTCTTTTATGCAGTCTCATGTTAGAATTCAGAGCACTTCTGCTTCCTGCAGGCATCTCTTCTTGCCTCAGAGAATATCAACAGCATTTAGAGCATGTAAGGGGCCATTATTCGGAGCAGAGAGGAGTCCATTACTTTCAATGGCCTAAAACCTGGGTTTGTTTTGTTTTGTTTGTTTTGACTTAACATAGCTTTTGGCCGGTGAAAATCTGCCTATCCCTGGAACTTCGTGACTTCCTTTTTACACTAGCTTGAGGCCTTTTGGAACTAGTAAATTAAGACCTTTGCCTTTGACATCTGGGCTGGGAAAAAGTGAAAACTGATCTAATAATAATTAGTTATGGTTTAATATGTGAGATTGGAACGTTCTCATTTTTCATTCTGGGGCCTGGTGAGAAGGAGCCAAGGAGAGAGGGAAGATTGATGGAGAACATAAACCTCTGAAACATTCCCATGCCAAGAGAAGTAAATGATCCTCAGGCGCCTTCTTATATCATGTTAAGAGCCCATGACAGCCTTAAAAGAAATGGAGAAGCCCAGCAAAGTTGGGGGATAACAGAGTTTCCTTTTATTGTCTCTTAAGCCGGGCATCTTGGCACATGTGTCACTGCCTGCTCACTTGCAAAGCCTGAGGTCTCTGGCCAGCCTTCCTGTTCAGGCTGCAAGAAGGCGGCTCTGCGTTCAGAGGACTGCTTCTAACAAATAGCAGCTTGTTTTTACAACACTGGAGATCTATTTACTTTTCACTTAGTGAAAGGGAGTGATGTCTTAGATGAGACACAGACTGATAAAAATTCCAAATATTAAGCCCAAACATTACAGGATAAATATCTGATTTGTTACTATGTAAAATTCATGCTGGTGGTTTTAGTTGCTATGGGGGTTTTGGCGTTCAGCTTTCTGAAGGGAAAATGCTGTTGTGTGTGTGTGTGTGTGTGTGTGTGTGTGTGTGTAGGAGAGAGAGAAAGCGTGAGTGAGCGCATGTTTTACTTTGATGTAAGGTAGGAAGGTTAGCCTGTTTGGTGAAAGGGTGGTGCAGAAATTCAGTGTGGCCCACAAAGTTGCTGAGATTGAGGGAGGAATCTGTGAATGAGCTGAGAAGGAAAATATTAAGTGATTCTTCTTGAAGTGTCACTCTGTCCAGTAAAAGAATGAAGATTAAGGATGGGAAAAAAAAGGTGGTATAAGCAAGGAAAAGCAGATGGTGCCTTCCAAATAATGGTTCTGCAGTTTTTCCTTTGTCTTTCATTGGGCTTTAAATGTGAATGCAGAGATTGAACTGAACAGAGAGCCAAGAGCATGCTAAGGACAGGCCAGGGACGACCAGATGACCTGGGCTCATCCAAGACAAAGTCTGATGCCCAACAATGCCCTAGGGAAGGAATGGCAGATGGAGAATAGCAAGCAAGGCCAGCAGGGAAAATGAACAAGTGCCTGCTTTTACTGATCATGACTGAGATGGCAAGAACCCAGGGGTAGGAATTTTAGCACAGTGGTTACTTACAAAGAAATAAGGATATAAATAATACAGGGTCAATGGGCTTACCATAGAGCACCATAAACAGAACAAAAAAGTCAAAATTCTTTTAAAAGATTTTGCAAGTTTTAAAGCTTTCTCCCCTAGATGCTTCCCTATCAACCTGCAGAGACAAGATGAGTGAAACCAAAGACCAAGCCAGGGACAGGGAGCCCAGAACTTTTCCAGTAAGCTCCTCGCTCTCTGTAAACTTGTGCAGATTTGAAGGCTGTCTGGAGTCACATACCTGAAAGCCAGGGTTTCTAATTACAGTTCTAACAAACACTACTTTCACAAAGCAAGAACAAGAGTTTGATATTTAAAATATGGGATTTTGTTCAGTATTGCAATTTTTAACATAAGGAAGGAGAGATGAAATTATTGTGACATTATAAAAGGAATAACATTTCTCTAAATGTCAAAAAGTCTGTAACTCATTGGTAGAGAAAGGATTTCTAACTATTGCAGAAAGGCCATTCAACATTCAGTCCCATGTGAGAGGTAGAGGTCCCTTGTGAACAGGTAGAAAAAAAAACAACAACTTTTGAGTTTTCTTTTTATGTTAAGGTGAGATTATGGGGATGCACAGGTGGTAAGGCATACTGCCATGATTCTCCAACTTGAGCAGGTATCAGAAGCACCTAGAAGTATTGCTAAACACAGATTATGACTGACCCCAGAGTTTTTGACTCAGTAGGTCTAAGGTGGGTTTTCTAGCAAGTTCTCAGGTTATACTGATGTTGCTGGCCTGGGGGAGAACATGCTGATAACCACTCGCCTGGTGCACTTATGATAAAGATATATGTGTAAAATACATTTATTTTTACCCACATCTGCGCCTGTATCCTGGCAGGAACTGTAATGGGCTATCATAAAGCCAATGCTTATTAGAAACTTTTCCTGTCCAAAGGCAATAGTTTCAGGGAGAAGCTGAGCTAAGCAGAGGTCATTACAACTCTAAGAACCCAGGTGTTCTGGACCCCTGGGGTGTGTTGAGGGCTGAAATAAATTTGAGATTGTGGAAAGAATCATGAAATATTAGAATGTCAGAGTTGGAAAGGAGCTAGAAGAAAGCCTGATGAATATGTTATACACACTGAGAGCGAGAACTTTGAATTCCAATTCCAGCTGAGACACTTGTTAGCTTTGAAAACTTTGTAAGTTACTTAACCCCTATGAACCTCAATTTCCTTTTCTGTAAAACTGGGAACCCTAAAAGTCTTGTGTTTCAGTCACAACTTTTAGTTGCAATCACCTGAAGTTTGCTTTGGCTGATTGAAGCAAAAAAGAAATTTATTATAAGAATATCAGGTTTATAGGGAAAATGAACTGTTTCACCAACAAATCAATGGTCATTAAAAAAAAGCAAAAAAGAAAATAAACAAATGAACAAATAAAAAGCTTGAAAGGGCCATTACTGCATGAAAGTAATGTAAGAGTCATAGAAACCCAGGTAATTGGTGGGCTTCACTTGGATGATGATTCATATGAACCCCCACAAAAAGTCACTTGGAGGAATTGGAATTAGCAACATGCTGATTATTGCTGCAGCTGGTTAAGAACACCTAAGGATTTATTTTGTGTTTTTGTGTGTGTGTGCATGCGTGTGTATGTGTGTATGTGCATTGAAATTCCTCATAATAAAATGTTCAAATAAAACTGAAAATCGCCTCTCTATGAGGGCTGGAAAACAAGGTTCAGGCATCTCTCAGCAAAGCAGGCTGCACACCACACAAAGAAGCTTGTTTTATGGGATCACTGTGGTCATTCTCACTAAGCCCTAGGTTTCTGGCCAGGGAAACTGAGAGAATGATAATCTGTCATTTTCAAATTCTATAGTAGATTCACCAGCTAGGAAATTTCTCAGGGTCAGAAAAGGCATTCAGGTGATGGGTGGTTAAAAGATCTAATAAATGTCCCCTAGAGTCACATGGTAGGTGTTCCACCCATGTTAGTCTGTTTCCTCTTTTTGTCCCTGAGATGACAATAACCCATACCTCCATCCTGTGTCAGACTTTCTTTCTCAGCATTATGGAAAGTTGCATCTCTAATCCCAATTGTTTGCCAATCTCCTTTTAAAAGACTGAATTTTTCCAAATAATGGGAAGTTCAGTTACTATTTTAAGATGAAAATCATTCAGTTGCGGAATATTCCCAATAAATAAAATGAATTTCTTTATTCTGATTTTAAAAGACTTTATTTCCAGCCATTGCTCTAAACATGTTCAACCCACTTTCTGCATGAAGACATTTAAAATAGTTAAAGATCCTCAAAATCTCATGTTCTCATCAACACCAATCTGGTCCCCAACATTACTTATCCCTCATCCAAGTCCCTTTTCACCAGATTAAAATATATAAAATAGGTGACAATCTTAATCCTAACTTCAGGTGTAGAAGAAGTATTACTTCTTTCTCTAAAATTTAAATTAGTTCTTATCTTGAGCCCCCTTCCCACTCATTTGTGAAAGTTGACTATAATCAATCTACAGTGGCCCAACACCTTCCCTTAAGGTTGTGCTAAAACCCAGGTGCCCACAGAATACTGAGGAATTTGAGAGCATGTGGCCTCTATTCTATTCTATTCTAGTCATTTGTTCTGGTAGATAGTTGATGGACATCCATATCTTTACTCATCTCTCCACATGGCCATTTTTGATAGCTCACCCAGTAACTGAACACTTCAACCCCTTCTGAGCTCCTCCTTTCCATTAAAACAAAACAAAACAAAATGAAACAAACAAAAAAAAATAGATGTGTTTACTCTGGACACTAAGTTCTACCAAGTCACAGGAGGGAATGCCTCACCTATTATTGATGGCTAAGTAATGTACATGTCAAAAGTCGTTTAATGTTCTGCCTCCAAGGGATAGTTTCAAAGTAAACATGGAGTTTTCAGTTCACAATAACCAAGTTATGGGACCAACCAAGGTGTCCTTCAACAGATGAATGGATAAAGAAAATGTGATGTGTACATACACAATGGAGAATCAGCTATAAGAAGAAAAACATTATGGCTTTTGGCAGTAAATGGATGGAACTGTAGACTATCATGTTAAGTAAAATAAGTCAGTCCCCCTAAGGTCAAAGGTTGAATGTTTCTCTGATATGTGGAAACTAATCCAAAATAAGGGAAGGGGAATAAAAACAACAATAATGATAAGAAAAAAACAAACAAGGGAGAAGAAAGGTTTTTAAAAAAAGGAGAAGGAATTTTATCAAAATAGAGGAAAGATCAGTAGACACAAGGAATTGAGGAGGAGGATTAAGGAAGAAGGGACAGGAAAAGGGAAGAACAGTGGAGTGAATCTGGCCACACTTTTATATGTGCATGCATGGATGCAGCATGGTGGGTCCCAGCATCAGATGCATCCACAGGACACTAATTAAAGAAAAATAATGTAAACTGTAAATGGAGTCCCATCACGTGAAGGGAGGGGAGTAGGTGGGGGAGAAGTGTCAGGGACTGAAATGAAGCATGTTGAGTTCTATACTTTTGTGATAATGATAATATCAGGATGTATCCCTGTGTTGTAATAACCAAATAGAATTAATGAATGAATAAATAGAAACTCTTGAGACATGTTATTTGATCCACTTTCTCAGTCTCTTCACTGCCTTGCATCCAACCATTCCCAGGGAGCTAGGGAACCTAGTCTGGTTTATCATTAACATCCCACATTATGGGGCCACCCATCAGTTAGAGAAAGACTACATCAGAATATATTATTCATACTTCATATTCCCTATTTCTATTCACTCTATTCCTGTCCCAAAACTCTCAGGAGTCCCTACCACCAGCATCCTATCTATGCCACAGTTGTCTATGTGATATGCTGTTCCGCCCAGTTTAGCTTCTCCTCTCTCTTCCAGGTCCCATTGTCCTTTTGTTGGGCAGGCTTCAGGAGCTTACTTATAGGTAGGGATGTTGTGCTCTCTGGCTCATTAATTACAGCCTGTGCAGCTTTGCATCAAGTTGTGAGTTCTTATGCCACTTCAAGCTTTCCTGTGAGTCTGCTGCTGGCACAAGATAGCATATTGTTTTAAACATTTTTTTTTAATAAGTAGAAAGAATATACTCTAAAATAGCCATAAAATTTTAGTACAGTAAATACATAAACCAGTAGCAGTCTTTTATTATCAAGTGTCATATACTGTACATAATTGTATGTGCTTTATTTTTATACAACTGGGAGCTCAGTAGGATTGTTTACCCCAGCATCACCACAAACACTTGAGAAATGCATTGTACTGTGACCAACTGATGGCTATGACATCACCAGGAAATGGTAATTTTTCAGTTCCATTAGAATCTTAAGGAACCATCATCATATATGTGGTTGGTTGTTGACTGAAACAACCTTATGTGGTGCATGACTGTAATTTCACCCAATCCTTTTCCTTTTGGAATGTGATTAGTAGAACATTTATAAAGACAAATGTGGCTCTGTACTGATAGAGCTGCCTCAGAACTGGAGAGCGAGGCTTGGAGGTGATGGTGAGAGAGGAGGAGAATCAGCTCCAGCAGCTGTGAGGAATCAGGCCAGATTAGAAGGCGGGCAGGTCTGAAGGAGGTAAAACAGTTCATCTCATCTGACTTCCTGACACCCCTAAGGGCCAGGTATGTCCTAATGTTGTTGGTACCAGTCAACCAGAAGTTAAGGTTCTGGGGACCAAGCCATACCCTACACTGGGTTCTTTCCCAGGTCTCCTTGTCTAGATCATGGACTTTGAGGGTCAGCATTTGACTGCCTGTGTTCCCTTCTCAGGGAAACTCAGCATTTCTAAAACCTTTAAAAAAAATTTTTTTTAAAGTACCCAAGGTAGACAAATTTAGAAAACAAAAAAGATTCTAGAGGAAATAAATACTCATAATCCTCTCATCCAGAAAAAAAAATAGTGTATACTTAATATTGCACTTTCTATACAGCAGTTACTATTTGAATTGCTATAAACCTTGTATTTCATCAAAACTTAATCATCAGTGATTGTAAAATGCAATTTTTCATTGTGAACCACCAAGGGGGAAAACTAGAGCTGCCCATTAAACTTTGACAAAAAGCTCCCTATCACTTAGCATTTCTCTTTTATACCTAAATCTTAAAAACCCTCTTTTCATTTTCATTAAGTATGTAGGTATTCTATGAATTATCATTCATATATAGAAAAGGAAATAAACTTTTTCAAATCCAGATGTTTTTGACTAAGTCATCAGCATTTTCTCCCTAACTACCTCAATATTTTCTGTGTGAACAAGAAAATTGCTGATAAAGTATGTTTTCAAAGGCTTTTAAAAGAACTAAAATTAATGGCTTGGCTCTGAAGCTGGCTTTGCAAATGGTGCAGAAAGAGTCCACTTTTGGCTTGTGCTTCCAGAATTTTGCAAAACTCCTGGTTCTACCCCATCTACGTCCTCTGCACAGCTATAGCTGTTCTTAGGAACTAAAAGAGTGCTTGACTGTTATCCCCAGAATTTTCTTCAAACACCAAAAACCCATTTTGCAAATTCTGTTGCTTAAACTTTTTATGTTTCTTTTTTTCAGGTATAGAAATAACAGAATGCTGCCTCACCCACAGTGAATATGAAAGTCCATCAGTTGTGAGATGCATCTGGATTTTAGATTTGCAAATATGTGAAAATGGTGTGTCTTAGAGTCAACAAAAAGGCATATGGTACAAATTCATTTCATGCTCACAGAAAGACAGTCAGGTAGTGCAGTTGTGCTCATTTTCCCATTTTTCAGTTGAGAGATTTGGTAACCTTTTCAAAGATGCAATATTTAACACAAATAAATCTCAGATGTAGCAATGAATTTATATGTATGCTAAAATTTATTATAGAATTTTCTTGCCAAATTAGAAGATTGTGTTCCTTGAAGGAGTAAGAATAGGAGAATTTTATATTCAGAATTTTAAATGTTCTTGGGAAAAATAAGGTTGTGGTTACAAAAGTTATAAATAAACATATGCAAGCTTTTAAAAATATTCTTTATAACAAGGAAGACAAAACTCAATCCTCAACAGTTATGATTATATTTCTATTTTTTTTTTAATTTTTCAGATAAAATTCCTGCTGAAAGTCATTTTTTTTCCTCACTGTTTTCTTTCATCCAAATGGTCACAGTGTGTCTGACTTAACACTTAACTGTGACTTAACACTTAACTGCCACAGTCTGGCTGGGCACAATTCAGGAGCCACTTGTCAAAAGAAACGAACTTTATTTTTAGAACACACGCCACACCACACACCTCAGAGCCCAACTGCCACCACCGGCTTCCCACAAGCCTCTCCACCTCCCCCACTCCTCCTGCTCTTGAGGCCGATTGGCTGGGTAGTGTGGGCGGTGCCAAAAAGAGTTCCCCAATGAGCAGCTCTGTGGTCTGAAAGGGTGGGGAAACAGCCCAATGAGCATCACCACAGAAGAGCCAATCAGCTGGCAGCTGGAAGTTTGCTGGCAGCTGGAAGTTTGCTGGGGCCCCTTCGGCTGTGGCTCTCAACACTTAACTGTGGAAGATGCTCCGGAAGATGCTCCATTTTTGTACCATTCTGTGTGTCTAAAAATACAGAATGACTTGAATGTTCAAGATTTTATAAAAATAACCTGAATTTAATTTCCAGGTTACTATAGCAGAATTCAAATTTCTCAACTATCCCAATTAAAACAAAACAAAACAAAACCTAGATTACAAAACTTTAAATCAGGTTTGCTGTTAAATTTACTCTTCTCCTGTGAGCACTTTGTTTCTGTAACTCTTTTTAAGTCTTAGAATGTTTTGCAATGTGTTTTAACAGGGATAAAAATAATTAATGATTCCACAAATAAAATATCTTGAAAAACATTTATGTGAGGAGAATCTTTTTACTATATTTTATTAAGAAAGAGAAAAATTAACAGAATTTTAGGGACAGAATGATCAATCTTGATTTTTCAAATCATGTGACATTTTACTTTTCTTTACATAGGTAATTACCTAAAACTCATAGTATTACTTCAAACTCTTCATTTCATTGTTCTAACTCTCTGCTATTTCATATGTAACTTATCCGAAAAAAACCTAAGGCCTCTTGATGCTGGTCTACATGAGGACAACCTGAGCAGTACAGTGAATGAACCTATTTCTTTCCTTCAATGTCTTCAGTAAATATATTTGTTTTGATTGGTCCCTTGCCATTTGGCAACTTCTGCCCAATCAGTTAACAGGTATTGATTGCTGTCTTTGAGCATGTTCCATGTGCTATAATTATGGAAGATAAAGACACAACCTATGAGTTGGTCCTCATGAAGTGTACAATCTCATTAGGTATATCTGGTCTTTTGTTGTTGTTGTTATACCTTTATTTTATTTATTTTCATGTGGTGCTGAGGATCAAACCCAGCACCTTGCACATACAAGGCGAGTACTTTACCACTGAGCCAAAATCCCAGGCCTGGTATACCTGGTCTTTATCCAGTTGAATTACTGGGGTTTGTGGAGGACACGTAGGAAGACTGAGTTCTCATTTCAGGAATGTATAGAGACACAAATACACTGTACTTTAATAATTATGTAAGTGCATCTGTGACCAAATACCAAAACTGAGGGCCACAGATTAGAATTGCTACAGAAATAGGGCACAGGAGACTATCAGTGTGCAGAGAAAAATTGGAAAAGGCTTCCAAGAAGCGAGAAGTCTTGATTAAAAGGGTGAGAGGTTTATAGAATGACATTCAGAAGTATAGAATGGATTTCAAGCAAATAAATAGGGATTCAAAGCAGAACATTCTGATGCAGCTATGGGTCTCAGCTCTCCCAGAACAACCATCTTAAAATATAAACATAATGTTTTATTTGTGTTAGCACTTACTCTATGCATCAGAAATTTATAATGCTTATCCAACTCCTGATTCTTGAAAATTCCTTTGCAACAGTGGGACAATATCTTTCATATAATAAGATTTCCTACAAGTGAATAAGAAAAAGATGAAAGGAGAGCTACATTAAATGTTTCTTAGAAATAATCAACAGAACTGGTTAACAAAAATGAGTAAGACTAGGTGAGCTACTGAAGGTGACTTCTTATACCCAACCTTTAACCCACATGGGGGATAATTATCCTCTGTTATTATTCTCTCTTAAAAAACACAAATGCAAAAATCAACATAGTATATGGCCCAAAATGCTCAACTATATTTATTAATCTCAGAAGCCACACTGAGAAAGTTTGTATTATCTCAATCGTGCTGAGATAATTTGAAATTCAAATATAAAGCAGTTTATATCAGTGTATATTCTTTATAATGGAACATTTTTATGACTTAGAATAATAAGCTTACTTACATGTTTCTCAAACTTCTCTTCTACTAAATGCATTCAAATAACTAGGCATTGTGAAGGTTAATAACTAGTTTCAGGCAAAGTGTCTGCTTGATCATTTCAGGCAATTCTGATTTCTGTCACTTTTAAGATGAAAATACTTATTATATTTTTCTGGTTTATTATAATTAATTTAATTAGTTTATTATAATTAATTCAAAAATGAAAGCAAACAAAATGATTTTGCTCTATGCAGCAAATCTCCTTGTTCCTAATGAGGCTGCCTTATATGTTGATACATGGAACAGAGTGGAGCCTCGTTTTGGTCCAGTTATATCTTAGGCAGGTTATGTTGCTCTGAGCACAGGCGTATCACTACTCTCCCATCCCCTCACACCAATTCATCCAAACTGGCCCCAGACAGTAACTGGTATATTACCTTGGATTTTCATGAGAGAAGACAATGATAACTATGCGATAGTGTCCCTAGTCTAAGTACAACAGACAGGCCTCCTTGATACTCAGAGAATATGTTTCAAGACCTCCACTGAATGCCTAAAACCTCATGTAGAACCAAACTCTATGTAGCTATGTTTATTCCCATTCATTTATGACAAACATTTAATTTTCATTTAAAGGAATTTACAGCTTTGTTTTAGTCAGCTTTTTTTTTTTTGTTTGTTTCTGTGACTAAAGGATCAACCAGAAGAAACTTAGGGGAGGAAAAGTTTATTTTAGAGCTCACGGTCTCAGAGGTCTTAGTCCATAGAAGGCTGGCTCCATTCCTTGGGACTTGAGGTGAGACATAACATCATGGTGGAGGGAAGCAGCTCACTTCATGACCAGGAAGCAGAAAGAAAAACTCCACTCGCCAGGTACAAATACAAACCCCAAACCGTGTTCCAATTCCCACCTCCTCCAGCCACATCTTACCACTTCAGTTACCACTCAGTTAATCCCTATCAGGGGATTAATTCACTGATTATGTTTCTAAAATCTTTCATTTAATATTTTCAGACTGTGATGAACTGCAGGTAAATGAAACCATGGAAAACAAAACCACATATGAAGAAGTACAACTACTACTCTATAGTAAGATAAAACCTCCAGTTAAATTTTGAACTGCTTATTACTATAACATGGCTAAGCCTATTCTCTTTTTTTTTTTTTTTTTCAAGAAAGAAATTGCTTTATATGTATACAAATCACAATCTCCTTAGGTATATGTTTATAAACGGAACAGAGTAAAAAGTTCAAGAAGTATGGTTACAATTCAGTTCCATTGGATAGTCACAATTTCATGACAGTGATTTATGTTTATAATGCAGACTTAGATCAAAGTGATTTTTTTCATTTATCTGAAAAATTTTTTTTTTTTTTTTCAGTTTTTTTTTTTTTTTTTTTTTTTAAATTTTTTTTTTATTGGTTGTTCAAAACATTATAAAGCTCTTCACATATCATATTTCATACATTAGATTCAAGTTGGTTATGAACTCCCAATTTTACCCCAAATACAGATTGCAGAATCACATCGGTTACACATCCACATTTTTACATAATGCCCTATTAGTAACTGTTGTATTCTGCTACCTTTCCTATCCTCTACCATCCCCCCTCCCTCCCCTCCCATCTTCTCTCTCTACCCCATCCACTGTAATTCATATCTCTCCTTGTTTATTTTCCCATTCCCCTCACAACCTATTCTCAATTTTTGTCTTAGGGAAAAAAATTGGGGTGGGGTGGTTCAACTGAGTGCTACTTTTGCTAAGTGGTCAGTGGGTAATATTCTGGTTACTTGTTCTCTTATTCTCACTCAGGATCTGGGCACTAAGTTGTGCCTCTCACAGTTGCCTTCTGTGGAGAGGGTCCTTGTTCTTCTCTGCTTAGTCCTCATTAAGTTTAGCTTTTGGTCTCCCAACCCCACCTACCTCCCTGTTTTCACTCTTTCCCTTCATCTTGTTCCATGCTCTTCCCCACATTAAGCTTGGGGAGATCTTGGATGTTCTGGTAAAGCTCCAAAGACTCAAAGTCATGGGTTCCCCAAATATGTTTTCTCTGCCAGAACTCTATACATCTAGCTAAGAAATTAGGGTTTTGAAAAGTAAGGAAAACAACATTTTCCTCTGCTTTACCCCTGCCATTTCTCTCTCCAGAGGCCTTGCACACAAGAGCGACAAATTAGCTGTTTGAACAGAAGACAAGCAACACCTTTGCTTCAATTTTCAAAACTACATTATACTGCCACTGTTTTTGAAACTTCTTGTTTGGGATAATATCTATATCACAAGATTTAAAATAGCCTTAGTTTGACACATCTTTCTTCTGTTACATTGATTTTATTAAGACCACCAAATACTGATCTCCGGGTCAAAAAAGTGATCATAAGGGGAACACAGATCTACTGGTCAAGAAGTGAATCAAAACTGGGACAAGGCATATTTCTGGAATGCCTTCAAAATTCTTTCTGATGACAATTTCATTAAAAAGAGAGACGTTTAAAAAATACACAATTTATTCTGGTTGCAGATCTCCTGCCCTTGTGGAATTTGATACAGAAGTACAGAAGGGAAAATGTTATAAAATGAGAAAATAAAGATGTGCCAAATAAACAGCTCAGAAAAACATAAGCTCCAGGGTAATATCATGCCTATTGACTCACTGTTAAATACCATGCACAGGGCTGGCACATACTGTGCACTCAGTAAACCATTGTTGAATGAATAAATAAATAAGGGTTTCAGGAACAGAGCTATAAGCAAATAAATCAAGTTGACTTTCTCCCCTCCTTTAATCCATTTATTAGATATGCAGTTGTCGTGTATTTCAGGTTTATTTATATATATATATATATGTGTCTGTGGCCTAAATACAGCCCTGATTCAGTCATATTTCTAAGTATGATTCAATGTGAAACTTTACTTCAAAAATGCCTATTCTCTATCCTTTCTCTGCTAGCATTGCTACCACATAAAGACATGTGATGATTAAAGAATTGAACTCATTTTATGTCTCTAATTTCGGGTCAGTTTACTGAGAACAATCTTTGGTAAGTTTCCTTTATGAATACTAAAGTATTTTGTTTAGATAAATCACACCTATGTAAAATTTTTATAAAATACACTCATTTGGAAATCTCCCTGTGATGAAATTTAATAATTTGTCAGAGATAACATAAATATAATACAAGTTCCAGTAAGACTATAAAACCTAGTGTTTTAGAAATATTTTGCTGTGATTTGCTTTCTAATGTGGGTAACCAGGCTTAAATTTTTTTTCCCCTCTTCTGCATTGCTTTACAAGAACCACATGGTCATTCATTTCATTTTTTTAATTCATTATTTTCTATGTCACCTCTTTGAACACATTCGTGTTTAAAGTCAAATATTCAAAACTTTCAGAAAATGTTTACCAGCCTGCAGGATTCAATGCAACTATGGTTCTATATTTTTTTTTCAAGAGTAACAGAAATTTCACCAAGTCTGAACAACACTGAAGATTTGGCCTTACACTTGTAACACTGGCCATGTGATACTTTAAATAGTTTCCACATGTTGGCTGTAATGTTATCTTTCCCTGCTAAGACAATGGATGTGCCTAAAATTAGCTAGGAAAAGACAGCTGGGTGGGTCTATCAAGGGTTTTTTAAGGAGGATACCAGAAAAGCTTGATTAATACCATCATTCCCTCTGGAATTAATTTTCATTTCTCCCATCAGGTGTGTTGATGGAAAGAAGTCTTACAGTTCGGGTAATTGCCCTGGATTCCTTCGCTGTCCTTCATCAGGGCCTCTAATGAAGTCTGAGTTGTAGCCTGGGGTGGATGCCAGCCTGGAACCCAAGGAGGCTGAAAGCTGACACCCGTTCAGCGGAGCAAAGGGCCTTGCACTGAGGTTGTCTCCATGACAACCTGGGTATTTTCCTGGTGATGCATTTACACAGCAGGGTTAAAGTTCTGTGAAAGCACCACAAAAGGCACCAACACCACTGGCTTGTGTCTGTTTTCAGAGTCAACATTACTCAGTCACAGCTCCCATTCTCTGAATGAATAGCTCATGGTTGACATGGAGCCCTGCAGCCCATTTCCTTCTCCCATTGAGAGAAAGAGGAACTTTCCCTGGGTGAGGGTAAGTCAGTCACTTCATTCTAGAAGTCTGCTTCTGAGGAACAAAGTAGCACCAATTCTATGTATGCTGGGAAATGGGTTGGGTCAGGGGCCACAGTGAGCCATAAACTATGTTTTAGTAAATATGTTTTTTTGCAGCCAGCAATCAGTTTCTCCTGGAAATTTCAGTAGAACAAATTATTTCTAAGATGACATGGCAAAGCAGTAATGTTGTTAAGACATGTCCTGTTCAATATGGTAACCACTAGCCATAGTGGCTATTTAAAATTAAGTTTAAATCCATTAAAGTTTGAATTCTAATTCCTCAATCACACTAACCAGATTCCAGTCCCTAGTGGCCTCATGTGGCTGATGGCTGCCATATTGGAATCTGAGACTGAGAACATTTCCATTATTACAGAATGTCCTGTTGGAAAGTGATGTTTTTATTACATCATAATTAAGTTGGTGGTTATAAAAAATTCTCCACTTTCTTGGCATGGTGTCAACATGCCTGTAATTCCTATTCCTTGGCAGGCTGAAGTAGGAGGACAGCAAGTTAAAGGCCTTCCACAGCAACTTAGTGAGAACCTGCCTCAAAATAAAAAGAAAAAAATTAAAAGGAATGAGGATGTAGCTCAGTAGTAGAGCACTCCTGGGTTCAATGCTCAGGACAAAAAAAAGTATCTCTACACTGATTATCCTCTATCTGCCTCAGCATTTCCCCACCCTCTTTGTTTCCTTTTCTATAGGTATTTTATTTTGATACAGCTATAGTATAGTGTCCATTTCAACCCAAAAGTTATATATGTATTTTTAAGACAATGTGGAGGTTTTCGTAGGGTTTAAATGAAAGGACTTACTTCAGGGAAGAATCTTACCACAATGCTTGCTGAAGACATCTGGTGAGGCAAATCTCCAATTCTTATTAATAAGCTGAAGTTACTGGCTCCATGAATATAAACATGCATTTTCTTAGTTTTGTTTGGTTTCGTCATTAAAAATCTACATACTGGGAAGTGTAAGAGGGCAGGTCCTCTGTACCAAAAAGATCACCCTCACCTCAGTCTTAACTCAAGAATTTCTTCCATAGGAGAGAACTTTCCAGTTCATAATATTACTTGGAATGTAAATACACTTGTGAGAGACAGAAGCAACTAACTCACACTACAATATAAAAACACTTTTAGAACACCTTTTCCTTGAAAGGTTACATTATGGGGAATAGGAAAGCCAAGGTATGCTGCTTTGGGAACCTTCAGGATGTCATGGGAGGCTGGACAAGTTTTCCTCTGTACTCTTCACATTATTCCATTAGAAACTTCCATTTTCCAGTTCCTAGTGGCATAAAGTGTGTTTGTATATATGTATGCATGTATGTGTGTGTGAGTGTGTGTGGTGTGTGTGTGTGTGTGTGTGTGTGTATGGTGGTGAGAAAGTTAGGAACTAAGTGTGCTACAGAAAACAGAATTCTTTGAGCCAGATTGCAGGGAAGAAGACTTTCCACAGGATGCTCACTGCCTTCTGTGAACAAACACTCTTCTGATTTTAGGGAAGGAATGGCTCACTCTGGAATTATTTCTAATAAAACATTTGTTCCCCATCTGTGTGAAGTATGGTTGTCTCTTATTGGTGGAAGCAATTCAGTAGTGGAGCTTTCCAAATCATTATTTCTGCTCAGGTTGGCATTTGTCTGCTGCACTTAAGTATTATTTGATTGTTTTGAAAGATTTGCCTAAGGTGAAAAAAAATATGTCAGTTACTAGGATGTACTCTAGTTAGTTCTTGAGGGCTGGGATTTGAGCCAAATCATAGTGTGACCAGCTGTGACCATCCAAAGATTTTTTCATGGGGAAAGACATTCTGCTCAGCAGCTGGACAAGCAAACACTCTTATCATGTTCTAAGAAACTGCAGCAGAGCAAGCCCGTAGCACATGCCTGTAATCACAGTGACTCAGGAGGCTGAGGCAGGAGGATTGGAAGTTCAAAGCCAGACTCAGCAATTTATTGAGCCCCTGCCTCAAAATATTTTGAGATGCAGCTCAGTGGTTAAGCACCTTTGGTTCAATCCCTGATACGAAAAAAACAAAACAAGAAACTGCAGGAGAAGAAAAGTGAAACAATTACCAAACAATTGTCATTAGAGAGCAGAAGCTAGGATTTCCTGAATTTTGGATATGCTCCATCAGCATGAGGTACTTTCTTCTTGCATTTTTGTTAGTGGGTTGATAGCAAGTATTCAGTAGATGTTCTTCAAGACACCCAAGCTGAAATATTGTGGCAGGATCTCATCATCCCTCTTTCCCTTCTCTCTCTTCTCCTAGGACCCTGTGTCATACTTGTGGAAGAAAGCCTGGTGCAGCATATGCAAATGACATTATTTCAGGTTGATCCATAAAAGTAGGTCTATAGCCATTTGGGCTGGATACAGAGGGGACGTTCTGATCAATTGACACAAGGCTGGTTTCTGGGAATCTCCCCTAGCCCATTTATGTATGTAGGAGGATGCAGGGTCCTTCTTGGTTTCTATGATGGAAAATTTGAGGCCACACAGCCACAGCTTCCAGAGTGGGGTACATGTGCACTGGGCTCATATAATGATCCACTGGGGTGGAAGAAGAATGTATTCAGACTTCTGCTGATTTTTTTATCATTTTCATGTAAAATTTCCATTGTACTGGCTTTATAATGTTCACAACAAATACAGTTCTACACATATCTAATTTAAAAATAAATATGCAGCTATTACTAACTATGTACTAACACTTTTTATTCCCAAATCAGACCTAGATACAACTCCTCTAGCTCTTACAGATGAGTCTAAATGAAGAAAAGGTGGAGTGCGTGTTTCTTAAACTTTGAAATTCCTGTTTGTGCCAAAGCTCTAGATTCAGACCATAGATGTGAGATCTCTCTGCTCTAGTTATGGTGCTGACATGCCATTTCACATGCTTTTGGTCTGACACTCAGTAAACCCACAAGAGTCAACAAGAGTCACTGTCTTGGCCCTTGCCAGGCTGTTTGGTAGTGCTGTGTCACTGTCATTTAAGTGTTCTGTGGCAATCTCTAAGTCCCCAGTTTACATTGTGCCTGGATTCCCCTTGAGTGGACAAGGGGGTACAACATTAGTGGGGATTCTGTGGAGTGAGGTGAATCTTAAGAGTAGTTTTGATTTGCATTTCTCTAATTACTAGAGATGTTGAATATTTTTCATATATTTGTTGCTTGATTGTATTTCTTCTTCTGTGAAGTGTCTCTTCGGTTCCTTAGCCCATTTATCAAAGACTTAGACATTAGAATAGAGATCCTGCACCTAATAGAAAAAAAAATGTAGGCCCAAATCTTCATTGTCAGCTTAGGAACTGACTTCCTCAACTAGACTCCTAAAGTGCAAGAAATAAAATCAAGAATCAATAAATGGATTACTCATACATTGCTGGTGGGGCTGCAAATTGGTGCAACAACTATGGAAAGCAGTATGGATATTCCTTGCAAAACCTGTAATGGAACCACCATTTGACCTAGTTATCCCACTCCTCATTCTATACCCAAAGGACTTAAAATCAGGATACTACAGTGATGCAGCCACATCAATGTTTATAGCAGCTCAGTTTACAATAGCCAAGCTATGGAACCAATCTAGATGTCCTTCAACAGATGAATGGATAAAGAAAATGTGGTATATATACACACAATGGAACATTATTCAGCCATATAGAAGAATGAAATTATGGCATTTGCGAGTAAATGGTTGGAACTAGAGATTATTATATTGCATGAAATAAGACAATCCCCCAAACCTGCCCAATGTTCTCTCTGATATGTGGATGAGAGGATGGAAGGGGAGGAATAGAAGAATATGAGTCTACTGGATTAGACAAAGGAGAATGAAGGGAGGGGAGTAGGAAGGGGCATAGGAAGGACAGTAGAATTAACTGTCATTAACATAACTTTCCTATCCTTGTATTTGAATACATCACCAGGGTAACTCCACATCATATACAGTCACAAGAATGGGATCCTAATTAGAATAAGTTATCCTCTGTGTATGTATGTCAAAATATGCTTATTATCACATATATATAAAAAGAACAAATAAAAATACATTTAATTGTTTAACCAAGTATTTTACATACTTATTTGACTGTAGATCTTATGTTAAACAACTTTTATTATCCCAAGGGACATACTGTGATCTGCTCACTTGGCCCTAACCATCTCAGCCTCCTTACTTACTTTTATTAATAATTCAGGATTTCAAAGTTTGCATTGGAGTAAGTATATTCCAGATTATTAGAGAACTGTTCTTATTAATACATGCACACAGTAACACAGAAAACAGACCTATAAACAGAATATTAAAATAAAATAGAATAAATGCATAAAGACCAGGGACCATAGATAATCTTACTCTACTGAGATAAGTCTCCCCCAAATCGCTAACAGAAATTGTACAAATGTACAGGTCCCTATTTCACAGCCAGGGAAGGCTATACTAGGAGGATTCCCCATGAGTGCTAAAATGAGTCTCACCTCACCCAAGTGTTACCTCTTGAAGTTAGTGAAGGCTAATTGTTCCCACTGGTCCAGCCAGGGTCTAAAGTTGAGCTGGGTCAGTGTTGTCTGCATCAATCCTGAATTCCCATCTGCTGGCTCAATAAAGAATAAAGCTTTGAGGGCTGAGGAATCTGTCATCCAGCACACATGTATTATCCTCCAGGATCGCTTCCTAGAATGGATTCTTTGTTCTTAACCCTAAATGTGAAGGAGGAATTCGAGCAAAGAACAACTTCCATGTAAAGCTCTAAGCTCTGCACTGTCTCATTCCTCCTAAGGAGCTGCGTCTCTCTGCATGCAAGATCTGCTTTCTACATCTGTTTATGGTAACCAGGCTGCAGGAGAAATTAATAGATTCCACACCACGGGGTACAGTGTTATGGGATGAATTTTTCAAAGGACAATACTACACCCTAGTGGAACACTCACAAAACCGCGACGTTTCTAATTAGGTGAATAGAGGCCACTCTTCATCTTTACTTGTTTGGGAGTCGCCAGGGAGGAAACCGGGAAGCAGGGTAAAGAATCTTTTTTACCATTGTAGGATACTGAGAAAAAGGAATGGAGGAGCAGTTCTTGCTAACCTCTCAATGTGAAAACAGCCCCTGATTAAATCCACATTCCAGGTCCTTGCCAAGGAGGTTCTGATTTGGCAGAGTGAGATACTGGGGTGAGATATTGGGGTGTTCCGTGTTTCTACCCAGCGTCATTGGGATCATTTGGTAAATGGGGACACTCTGGGCTGGGAAGCGGCTCCTTGCTTCCTTAGGCACACCCAGATGTCGCCCCTTTGCTCCAAGTTTATGCAGCCTCTGCGGAGGCGCCTCAGTGCAGCCACAGAGGACCCGCCCACTCGCAGCGGATCTGCCACGCTCCCCTCGGTTTCCATGGCGACCTGACCCTGCACCTTCCCTAAGCTGCCAAGATTTCCAGGACTTGGGGCCAGGCTGGCTTCAGCATCCTTGGCGTGGATGAGAGAGTTGCTCTTGCCCTGGCAACCACAGCTAGATCTGGAATTGGGGATTTTCGTTCAGGGCAGGTTAAGAGGTAACTTTATTATTAATATCTGTTTAAATATTTTGCTTATTAGTTTGAGTACTTGTTGAGATTTAATGGTTTTGTTTCTGTCCTATTGGTACCTTTTTGTCTACTATTTTACCTTCAGCTTCAATTGTTTTGGATAGAGAGATTGATCCCTGGCTAAGAGAAGACGTAAGGTCTACCCGTCCAGCAATTTACCTTTGCTCTGTGATCTATCTTCCTATGGGGGACAAGGGCACTCAGGTATGTAGCATATGTCATTAGCCACAATAAGGAGGTCCCCAGTCGTGGACTTTCTGTCCCTCTCTTGACTTTCTGACCTTTCCTCCAAGAGCAGTTGCCTTAGTGGAGCCCAGATTTTGCGAGCTTGGTTGAAATGCAAAGGTCATGCTTTCAGAAGAGTCTGGGGTGAGCTTGGCACTCAGAAGCCCGGCAACTATTCTAATTAACTTCCCTATGAGAGAGACATACTTTTGGAGGTGCTGGGCTTTCTGCTTTTAATCCTTAGGCCTGAGCATATACCAAAAGCTGCTTCAAGTAACTTGGACACCATGTTTCCACTAGTCAGATTCTATGTCAAGAGTCTGTTGGATTTTATTTTTGAAAGGGCCTGAATGGACCTGGAGGTCCCTGAATGACTGAATGACTTTTGATTCATTGTTATGCCTTTGGGGCAGTTTGGTTGTCCAAAGTGCCTGGAGATTAGCTGGAAACTTAAACATCTCAGGAAGCTGGTGGATATGCAGTTTGAGTGCCCACAGAGGAGAATCGGGAATTCTAGGGAGGGATGTCACTTGTACTTTTCACAACAACCCAGTGAAAATATATTATCATTTTGTAGAAGAGAAAAGGGAGAGATACAGAGCATTTGAGAAACTTGCCCAGTGGTGGAATCCAGAGGCAAAGCCAGGATCTGACCCTAATGGAGCTTTCATTCCTCCTCCTCCACCTCTGGAAATTCAAACAAATTTAACCCCTCATTTACTGGTGAACTATTTCAGAAAATGAAATAGTCCACGGGGGCAGATAAAACCACGTCTGTTTTATGAACTTTCTTATATTGATCGCTCACAGAAGACTCCCAACAAAGTTTTTTAAATAATAGATGGACACAATACTTTTATTTTGTATATTTTATTTTTATGTGGTGCTGAGGTTCACACCCAGTGCCTCACGTGTGCAAGTCAAGAGCTCCACCACTGAGCTACAACCCCAGCCCCCAAGGAAAGTTTGAAGAATAAAAAGAACAAAGACAGTAAGTGCTTTACATTTCTTTTCATTTATCATGTGAATGAATAAGAGAAAGAAACACAAGTACATTTGTAGTAACCTCTTCTGGATCAAGTACCTACAATATTTTATCCCATTCATTCCTGCACCATAGGATAGGAAATTAGCATAAATCCCACTTTTTTTTCTCTTTTATGAATGAGGAAACTAAGATTAAGTCCATTTCCTAAAGACATACTGACAGATTATGATGGATTCAACCCCGCCCCATGGTTTGTCCTACATGATTTTTGCAGGCCCTAATGCCTACTGGAGCATAAAGAAGGATGAAGAATTGTTATGGGGAAGGTAGAAAATTTTTCCAAAGTGAAAATTTGGAGCTGGGTGTGGCTCAGTGGTAGAGTACTTACCTAGCATATGGAAGGCCCTGGGTTTGGTTCCTAAGACCACACACACACACACACACACACACAAATATATATATATATATATATATATATATATATATATATATATATATATATATATATATATATAGACATTTGTGTTCGTTAGCCATTAATAAGAGTGTATTGATCTCTGCGGTATACTAGCTGTGAGGGAAGAGAAAAATCCAGAGGCTAGGAGGAAAGTTTCTCATTTAGAAGAGACTATTCTGTCTCTGCATCCTGATTTAGGGAGTCCTGAAGTCTCTGAGTTAAATTAGGGATGGAAAAACTGGAATAATTTTACTTCCTTCATAAGCTTGCCTCAGAAGGACTCTGTGATTTCATTTTATTATTTTAAACTAAGAAGGTGTATAAACAGCAGAAACAGAAAAGCAGATTTTATTGGATTTTATGTGCAGGGCAAAGTTTGCTGTAGAACATGTGCAGTATTTTAAAACTAATGCTATGTTTCTTGCTTGGTTTACCTTCCTAGTAGAATCTATTGTGTGACTTTCTTTTTCTAGGAGGGTAGTACTGGAGACTGAACCCTCTATTACTGAGCTATATCCCTGGCCCATTTTTATTTTTACTGTTTGAGACAGGGTCTTGCTAAGTTGCTGAGGAGTGGTAGAGCAAAATGGAAATTTTTAGCAGTTTAAGAACTGGTGGGCTGTTGTTTTGGCTGATACACAGCAGCTTGGTTTACTGACATTTAACCAAAGGGGCTTACAGTGGCTAACAGGTAAACTGATAAGCAGGAAACAATATAGCAGGGACAGAACAATCCCCCTTTAGGCTTCATGCAGTAAAAATTCCTAAGCTTGTGAGCTAAGGGTCTCTAGGCTGTTGACAAACTTAACCCATGTAAGGAAATGTAAGATGCACCCTCCAATAGAATTGCACCAACTTCTTTGCCTTGATGTACCCCAAACTTGCTTACGTATAAAAGTCAAAGCCCTGCTGTGCTCAAGACCCAGACTTTGGGAATTAAAACTCTTTATTAGTGGCACTGGAGCCACTAATAAAGTGGTGCCACTCATAAAGTGTTGCTTCCAGATCTCGGTGTCCTGATCCTCATTTCTCCACTCAGAGGGTCTCACTGAGTTGCCCAGGCTGACATAGAACTTGAGACAATACTGCCTCAGCCTCTGGAGTTGCTGGAATTACAAGTGTGTGCCAGTGTTCCTGGCTCTGTTTTGTGGTCTAGTAATTCACCAGTGAGCATGTGGTTTGGCTTTCGGTAAGACAGCCTCTTTTTCCAGTTTGTTACTGATACACTCTTCTGGTTTTCCCACCTCTTAATGTGATGTTGTTATACTTCTTCTTTCTTTTCTTAAATTCTTAAATTTTCTTAATTTCTGTGGATATTTTTCTGTCTCTGTATCTACTCTCTAGTTTTCTAGTTTTTCTATCTATTATCCGTGTTGTCTGTGTCTCATCTGCTCTGCCAGGGGAATGATAATCTGTTAAAACATCCCCTTGGCTGCTCTGGAGGAAGCCAGAATCTGATTGGTGCCTACAGGTGGCATGTACAGACTGTTATCTAAGGTGGATCTGTGAGGTAGAGCTTGATTCTTAGAATTTTCAGTGGATTACATGGAACAACTATTGATATAATGAAGAACCAAGGTCTAAAAAGAAATATTGGAATTTGAGGAGGATTGAAATGAAGATATACATCTGTTTATCTTTTTCTGTATCTATATATATAGTGTCCCTGAAAGTTCTATACTATATTAGTAAGTGTAAACCATAATTTTAAAATATATTTTCATATTTAGCTTTAGATATTTTGTTTTCAAAGGGTAGATCAGGTTTTTTACATTTAAAATGATGGCCTGAGATCTAAAAACACAAATTGAGCTATGCATTGGTTGTGTCAAAATGAAGCCAATTAAATAATTAAAATTAGGAGGCAGTATATCAGAGTTGAGAGCAAAACCTCTAGAACTAGTTATCTTAGGCTAGCATCTGGCTTCACCATCTATGAGCTGTGTGACCTAGTTACTTAACCTAGCTGTACCTCTGTTTTCAAAGCATTAAGTTCTGTGTGTGAGCTGTTAATATTATTGTGATTATTGTTGTTATTTGTGTCACGTTTTCCATAGATTCTACTGGACCTTAATTTTATGTTGTAAAGAAACTCTGAATTTTTATTTTTCTTCCATTTAAGTTACTGGTTTCTGGATTTGTGAGGTCATAGGTATGCAGTTTTCTGATAATGGGTCTTCATACTGTCATATTTGCAGTTAGATGGTTGCAGAAGGAGCACTGGCCTTCCAAAAGCCATGAATTCCCTCATAAATGGCCATTTACTATCTATGGGCCTTGCTGTGGTCCTAAACTCTCTGCATCTGAGTGTCCATCTTCATCTAACAAATGATAGGCACAGTTGGCTAAGAAAACAACCAAGTCATCTTTATATCCAACTGTGGGCCTAATAACAAGACCTGAAAAAATAAGATCAGTTCAGAGCAATGAGCTGTGTAATGAGAAGTGGGTAAAATGTTGAGCCTATACATCCTTTCAGACTAATTTCCAGTGTCTCAGTCTCACTGCTTAGTGACTTAGGCCAGGGTGCTGAGGTTTGGGGACCCTTCTAGATGAAAGGCTGTTGGCTTCAGAAGAGAGTACAGAGAAGTCAGAAACTGAGGGAGAAATTTTCCCAGGCTTCAGTTTTCCTAGAGTGTGAAAAATAGGCTGTCTCACAGTTTTTGTGGTTGCTAAGAACAACCAGTTCAATATCCCAGTTGAATCATGTCTACCTTTATCTGCTGGCCTCTTCTCATTTGTTGATCAGTTAGTTATGTAGTACCTTCTTTGTAAATAAACATGTTCTTGGTGCTCTGGAAGTATTAAAAAAACAAATAAACAACAACAACAACAAAACATGACACTATAATATGCTTTATGTGCCTGAAGAAATTTGGATCCTAAGGATCCAAGAGAGAGAGAGCAGATATGGCTTCCTCAAGAGTTAGATAACATCCCTGAAGTCAAGGAAAGACTGAGAAACTGTCTCAGAATAAAGGAAACTAAAGACACAACTAAATGCAACAGGTAAATTGAAATGGAATCCTTTTGCTAGAATTATTGGAACCACTGGTGAACCTTGAATGGGGTCTGAGGATAAAGTGGTAGTGATGCATTCATGTTACTTTTTTGATTCTGCTGATTGTACCTTAAGTTATGAAGGGGAATGTCCTTGTTTCTACACTAAAGTACTCAGGAATGATGGAGTAATATTGTCAACTTACTCTCAGAGGGGAGAAAGGACTTGTACTTAGGATGGTTAACTGGCTTGGTTTGCTCAGGACAGTTCCAGTTTTAATACTGATAACCACGTGTTGGGGAAAACCCTTGGTCATAGGCAAACAGGATGGTTTGGCACCCTGTTTATACTTTGCCTGAGACTTTTCTGAAAGTTTGAGTACTTTCACAATAAATATTTCTTAAATAAAGTGATAATCTAAGCATTAATAATTCATCAGACCAGTAAAATCAATGTATAATTAATTTTCAAGAATTGGTATGGACACTGGACGGGGCAGTTGGAGAAGTGCCCATGGTGAGTGTTCAGAGATAGGTTAAGATGCTAAAGTGGAAATTGCAGGACTGCTGCTGGCCTAAGAGTCACTGTGCTCAACATCCTCAACCAGGATGACCTTGAACAAGTTGCTCAATTATTTCATTTGGTGGATTCCAAATGTTTTTTTCTTGGTAGTAAAATTCTTTCCTTGCAGGAAGTTTTACCACTTAAGTTTTATGGAGCTGTTGCAATAAGTGCATGAAGGGTTGCAGGTTCTGCAGTCCCTCAGTCTCTCCCATGCCCCTTCTGTCCTTGTCTCTGATCTTCCTTGCAACACTGGAACTCTGTAGAGCACAGTATGAAAGCCGCTGAGCTAAAAAGTATTAATTTGTCATTTATAATCTCTACCTTGCATTTCAAAACAAGGTATGGGCCTCTTTCCCCTAGAAAATTTCATTCTGTAAATATCTTTTACTGCAAGAACATATGTGTTGCCTTTAGAAATTGTTTGTCAAAATGTGTAAGTAATCATTTAAGAGAATGGTATCCATTTCTTATGATTTAGTATCAGTATTATGTGTATGGAGTTATAATTCATTGTCTCTTAGCAATACCTAGGAATGAATTTATTTATTGGGTTGATTTTTAAAATTTTTATTATTATTATTATTTTATTTTATTTTTAGTTTTTCGGCAGACACAACATCTTTGTATGTGGTGCTGAGGATCGAACCCGGGCCGCACGCATGCCAGGCGAGCGCGCTACCGCTTGAGCCACATCCCCAGCCCGATTTTTAAAAATTTTAATTGATAAATAATTATTATATGAAGGTTGAAAAGTGATATTTTGGTACATGTGTACATTGTAGAATGATCACATAAGAGTGTAAAACATATCTATCATTTAAAATACTTATCATTTCATTGTGGTGAGAATATTAAAAATCCCCTCTTTCAGCTATTTTGAAATATACATTTACTTATTAACTACAGTCACTTTGCTGTGAAATAGAACAATAGAAGTTATTTTCATTATGTAACTGTGACTTTGTGCCCCTTGAGACCAACATTACCCCTTTCCCTGTCCATACCCTTCTCCCAGCTTCTGCTAACCACTGTTCTATCCTCCCTCTTTTAAAATTCTCCTTCTTCTCCTCCTTCTCTTCTTCTTTTTCCTCTTTTTACTTCTTTCTCCTTTTCCTATCTCCTCCTTTTTCTTTTTTCCTTGTAATGGGAATTCAGCCTAGGGCCTTGTACATTCTAGGCGGGTGCTGTACTATTGAGGTACATCTCCTGTCCCCTACTCCCTACCTCTATGAGTTTGACTTTTAAAATTCTACATTTTAAGTGAGATCATGTAATATTTGTTCCTATGCCTTGCTTGTTTCGCTTAACATTATGTCCTCTAGATTCACCCATGTTGTCACAGTGACAGAATTTCCTATTTTTAGAGGCTGAAGATTGTGGTGTATATTTTTAAACATCCATTCATCTGTTGATAGACTCTTAGGTTATTTACATATCTTGTCTATTGTGAACAGTGGTACTATGAACAGAGGAGTGCAGATATCTTCAGCATACTGGTTTTGTTGCCATCAAGTTTATAATCAGTGGTAGAACTGCTTTATCATATGATACTTCTATTTTTAGTTTTAAAAGCAACTTCCATGCTGTTTTCCAAAGTGACTATACCTATTTACATTTCCTCCAACAGTATATTTGAGTTCTCTTTTCTCTACATTCTTTCCATAATTTATCTTTTATTTTCTTTGATAATAGCCAATATAATAGGGTGAGATGATATCTCATTGTTTTAAATTTCTATTTGTATGATGATTAGAGTTGTTGAGCACTTTTCACCTATCTGTTGCTGTTGGGCATATGTTTGTCAACTTTAGAGAAATGCCTGTTCAAGTCCTTTGTCTATCTTTAATAGGGTTATTTGTTTTGTTGTTATTGGGTAGTTTAAGTTCCTTTGTATATTTTTTGATATATTTGCCCTTCATCCAGTATATGATTCACAAATACTTTCTCCCAACCTGTGGGTTGTTACTTCATTCTTTTTATTTATTTATTTATTTTTCATTTGCTATGGTTCCATTTGTCTGTTTTTGCTTTTGTGGCTTATACTTTTGGAGTCACAGTCAAGAAATCTCTGCCTGTTTCTTTCTAGCAATTTTTTAGTTTTAGGTCTTCAAGTTAAATCATCGGTCCATTTTGAGGTTATCCTTGTATAAGGGATGAAATAAGTATCTATGAAAATTCTTCTGTATTTTCATATCCAATTTTTCCATAACAATTTTTAAAAGAGACTGTCCTTTAACTAAGGTTTGTTCTTGGCATCTTTGTGAAAAGTCAATTGACCTTAGAGTTATAGGTTCATTTATGGACTCTCCACTGTTTCCATTGGACAATATACCTGTTTTTTTTTTTTTAATGCCAGTACTATGCCATTTTGATAACTAAAGATTTATAATATATCTTGAAATCTGGTAATGTGAGGCTTATAGCTTGGACTTATTTGGACAAATGTTTTGGCTAATCAGGATCCTTTGTGGTTTCATAGGAATTTTAGGGTTGTTTTTCTATTTCTTTGAAGAATAACCTTGGAGTATTGATAGGGATTGTGTGGACTCTATAGGTCACTTTGGGCA
The DNA here is from genome assembly GCF_021218885.2 of Marmota monax. Taxonomy (NCBI): domain Eukaryota; kingdom Metazoa; phylum Chordata; class Mammalia; order Rodentia; family Sciuridae; genus Marmota; species Marmota monax. The sequence goes on along the minus strand of NW_026693134.1, from coordinate 21 downwards.
GTATAGACAATATTAATAACA
>NW_026693133.1:0-8891 GCF_021218885.2 Marmota monax | reverse complement strand
TTTTTAAATTTTTTATTGTTGGCTGTTCAAAACATTACATAGTTCTTGATATATCATATTTCACAATTTCATTCAAGTGGGTTATGAGCTCCCATTTTTACCCCATATACAGATTGCAGAATCACATCAGTTACACATCCATTGATTTACATATTGCCATACTAGTGTCTGTTGTATTCTGCTGCCTTTCTTATCCTCTACTATCCCCCCTCCCCTCCCCTCCCCTCCCCTCCCCTCTTCTCTCTCTGCTCCCTCTACTGACATTTGTTTGTCCCCTTATATTATTTTTCCCCTTCCCCTCACTTCCTCTTGTATGTACTTTTGTATAACTCTGAGGGTCTCCTTCCATTTCCATGCATTTTCCCTTCTCTCTCCCTTTCCCTCCCACCTCTCATCCGTGTTTAATGTTAATCTTCTTCTCATGCTCTTCGACCCTACTCTGTTCATAGTTACTCTCCTTACATCAAAGAAGACATTTGCCATTTGTTTTTTAGGGATTGGCTAGCTTCACTTAGCATAATCTGCTCTAATGCCATCCATTTCCCTGTAAATTCTATGATTTTGTCATTTTTTAATGCAGAGTAATACTCCATTGTGTATAAATGCCACATTTTTTTTATTCATTCATCCATAGAAGGGCATCTAGGTTGGTTCCACAGTCTTGCTATTGTGAATTGTGCTGCTATGAACATCGATGTAGCAGTGTCCCTGTAGCATGCTCTTTTTAGGTCTTTAGGGAATAGACCGAGAAGGGGAAGAGCTGGGTCAAATGGTGGCTCCATTCCCAGCTTTCCAAGAAATCTCCATACTGCTTTCCAAATTGGCTGCACCAATTTGCAGTCCCACCAGCAATGTACAAGTGTACCCTTTTCCCCACATCCTCGCCAGCACTTGTTGTTGTTTGACTTCATAATGGCTGCCAATCTTACTGGAGTGAGATGGTATCTTAGGGTGGTTTTGATTTGCATTTCTCTGACTGCTAGAGATGGTGAGCATTTTTTCATGTACTTGTTGATTGATTGTATGTCCTCCTCTGAGAAGTGTCTGTTCAGGTCCTTGGCCCATTTGTTGATTGGGTTGTTTGTTCTCTTATTGTCTAATTTTTTGAGTTCTTTGTATACTCTGGATATTAGGGCTCTATCTGAAGTGTGAGGAGTAAAGATTTGTTCCCAGGATGTAGGCTCTCTATTTACCTCTCTTATTGTATCTTTTGCTGAGAAAAAACTTTTTAGTTTGAGTAAGTCCCATTTGTTGATTCTAGTTATTAACTTTTGTGCTATGGGTGTCCTATTGAGGAAATTGGAGCCCGACCCCACAGTATGTAGATTGTAGCCAACTTTTTCTACTATCAGACGGCGTGTCTCTGATTTGATATCAAGCTCCTTGATCCATTTTGAATTAACTTTTGTGCATGGCGAGAGAAAGGGATTCAGTTTCATTTTGTTGCATATGGATTTCCAGTTTTCCCAGCACCATTTGTTGAAGATGCTATCCTTCCTCCATTGCAAGCTTTTAGCCCCTTTATCAAATATAAGGTAGTTGTAGTTTTGTGGATTGGTTTCTGTGTCCTCTATTCTGTACCATTGGTCCACCTGCCTGTTTTGGTACCAGTACCATGCTGTTTTTGTTACTATTGCTCTGTAGTATAGTTTGAAGTCTGGTATCGCTATACCGCCTGATTCACACTTCCTGCTTAGCATTGTTTTTGCTATTCTGGGTCTTTTGTTTTTCCATATGAATTTCATGATTGCTTTCACTATTTCTACAAGAAATGCCGTTGGGATTTTGATTGGCATTGCATTAAACCTATAGAGAACTTTTGGTAATATCGCCATTTTGATGATGTTAGTTCTGCCTATCCATGAACAGGGTATATTTTTCCAACTTCTAAGATCTTCTTCTATTTCTCTCTTTAGGGTTCTGTAGTTTTCATTGTATAAGTCTTTCACCTCTTTTGTTAGGTTGATTCCCAAGTATTTCATTTCTTTTGAAGATATTGTGAATGGAGTGGTTGTCCTCATTTCCATTTCAGAGGATTTGTCGCTGATATACAGGAATGCCTTTGATTTATGCGTGTTGATTTTATATCCTGCCACTTTGCTGAATTCATTGATTAGCTCTAATAGTTTCTTTGTAGACCCTTTTGGGTCTGCTAGGTATAGAATCATGTCATCTGCAAATAGTGATAATTTAAGTTCTTTTCCTATTTTGATACCTTTAATTTCTTTTGTCTGTCTAATTGCTCTGGCCAGTGTTTCGAGAACTATGTTGAACAGAAGTGGTGAGAGAGGGCATCCCTGTCTTGTTCCAGATTTTAGAGGGGATGCCTTCAATTTTTCTCCATTCAGAATGATGCTAGCCTGAGGCTTAGCATAGATTGCTTTTACAATATTGAGGTATGTTCCTGTTATCCCTAGTTTTTCTAGACTTTTGAACATAAAGGGATGCTGTACTTTGTCGAATGCTTTTTCCGCATCTATCGAGATGATCATATGATTCTTATTTTTAAGTCTATTGATGTGGTGAATAACATTTATTGATTTCCATATATTGAACCAGCCTTGCATCCCAGGGATGAATCCTACTTGATCATGGTGCACAATTTTTTTGATAAGTTTTTGTATCCGAGTGGCCAGAATTTTATTGAGGATTTTTGCATCTAGGTTCATTAGAGATATTGGTCTGTAGTTTTCTTTCTTTGAAGTGTCTTTGTCTGGTTTAGGTATCAGGGTGATGTTGGCCTCGTAGAATGAATTTGGAAGTTCTCCCTCTTTTTCTATTTCCTGAAGTAGCTTGAAAAGTATTGGTATTAGTTCCTCTTTAAAGGTTTTGTAAAACTCTGCTGTATACCCATCCGGTCCTGGGCTTTTCTTAGTTGGTAGTCTTTTGATGGTTTCTTCTATTTCCTCAATTGATATTGGTCTGTTTAGGTTGTCTATATCCTCCTGACTCAATCTGGGCAGATCATATGACTTAAGAAATTTATCGATGCCTTCACTATCTTCTAATTTATTGGAGTATAAGGATTCAAAATAATTTTTGATTATCTTCTGTATTTCTGAAGTGTCTGTTGTGATATTGCCTCTTTCATCCCGTATGTTAGTAATTTGAGTTCTCTCTCTTCTTCTCTTCGCTAGCATGGCTAAGGGTCTGTCGATTTTGTTTATTTTTTCAAAGAACCAACTTTTAGTTTTGTCAATTTTTTCAATTGTTTCTTTTGTTTCGATTTCATTAATTTCAGCTCTGATTTTAATTATTTCTTGCCTTCTACTTCTTTTGCTGTTGTTTTGCTCTTCTTTTTCTAGGATTTTGAGATGAAGTATGAGATCATTTATTTGTTGGTTTTTTCTTTTTTTAAGGAATGAACTCCAAGCAATGAATTTTCCTCTTAGAACTGCTTTCAATGTGTCCCATAGATTCCGATATGTTGTGTCTGTGTTTTCATTAATCTCTAAGAATTTTTTAATTTCTTCCTTGATGTCTTCTATAACCCATTGATCGTTCAGTAACCTATTGTTCATTCTCCAAGTGATGTATTCTTTTCCCTTCCTTCTTTTATCATTGATTTTCAGTTATTTGTGTCAATTTTAATTCAATATTTTATGACATTACATAGATCTTTCATTTCCTTGGCAAAAGTTACTTCTAAGTATTTTATATTTTTTGATGCTATTGTAAGTAATATTTTCTTAATTTCTATCTCAGATAGTTTGTTATTAGTATATAGAAATACTACTGATTTCTATATGAGAATTCTGTGTTTACTGAATTTGCTGATCATTTCTAATAGTTTTTTTTTTAATGGAGACTTTAGGATTTACCATGCATATGATTAGTAAAATTAGGACAATTTTACGTTGTCCTTCTTGGGTGTCCTTTATTTATTTCTCATGCCTGATTGTTTAAGCTAGGACTTCTAATACTGTGTCAAACAGAACTGGTAAGAATAGACATCCTCATCTTGTTCATGAGCTTAAAGTAAAAGCCTTCAACTTTTCACTATTGAATATGATGTAGCTGTGGGCTATTTATATATGGCCTTTATTGTATTGAGGAATATCCTTTTCATACCCAATTTGTTGAGACTTGTTATCACGAAAGGAAGTTGAATTTTGTCAAACATGTTTTCCCATTCTTTTATATGATCATATGGTTTTAACTTACATTCATCAATATGGTGAATCAAATATTGATTTGTGTATGTTGACTCAACCTTGTATACTAGGAATAAATCCCATTTGATCATGGCGGGTGGTCCTTTTAATGTTGGTAATATTTGCTAGTATTTTTTTTTGAAGATTTTTGCTTTGGTGTTCATCATTGATAAAGACCTGTAGTTTTTTTTTTGTTGTTGTTGTTTGTTTGTTTGTTTGTTTTGTTTTGTTTTTCCTACAGTGTCTTTGTCTTTGGTGTTAGGATGATGTTAGCTTTGCAAAATTAGCTTGATAATATCTCTTTCTCTTCAAGATTTTAGGAAGAGTTTGAGAAGGATTGGCATTAATTTTTAAATGTTTGGAAGATTTCACCATCAAGCCGTCAGGTCTTGAGTATTTCTTTAATGATACACTTTTAATTACTGATTGAATCTCCTTCATCATTATTGGTTTGTTCAGACTTCCAGTTTCTTTGTAGTGTAGTCATGGTAGGTTATATGTTTTCAAAAATTTATCCATTTTCCTAGGTTGCCTAATTCATTAGCATATAATTGTTCATGGTAGTTTCTTATGATCCTTGGTATTGCTGTGTTGTCAGTTATAATTTTCCTATTTCACTTCTGATATTGAGTCTTCTCTCTTGTACTCTAGGTAAGGATTTGCCAATTTTGTTTAGATTAAAAAACAATTTTAAGATAGTTTCACTTGCATTTAATATAAGCATTCATAGGTGAGGACTTATTAGTCTAGGGCCTTTTTATTATTTTCTGGTTGTTTTGTAGACAGCCAATCCCTTTCTTCCTCTCTTGCTTTCTTCTTTTATGGTTTTGTGGTTCCTTACTTCTTTCTGTAGTATTATGCTTTGGATCTTTTCATCTTTTGTATATATATTGTATATTTTTCCTGGGTTCTTATGCTGAGGTTGCAAAAACATCTTATGAAGGGCTATTTTAAGTTGATAAAAGCTTAATTTTGATCACATACACAAATTTTACATTTTTATTCCTTGTTGTTATGGTTTGGATGTGAGGTGTCCCCAAAAGCTCATGTGTGAGGCAATGCAAGGTTTGGAAGAGAAATGATTGGGTTATAGCATTAACCTCATCAGTGGATTAATTCCTCATGGGATTAACTGAGTGGTGACTGGAGGCAGGTCAGGTGTGGCTGGAGGAAGTGATTCATTGGGGACATGGCTTTGGGATACATATTAGTATCTGGCCAGTGAAGATCTCTCTCTCTCTCTCTCTCTCTCTCTCTCTCTCTCTCTCTCTCTCTGCTTCCTGACTACCACTGAGCTGCTTCCCTTTGCCACACTCTTCCACCATGATATTCTGCCTCACCTCAAGCCCCCAGGAATGGAGCCGACCTTCTATGGACTAAGACCTCTGAAATCATGAACCCTCAAAATAACTTTTCCTTCCCTAAAATTTTTCTAGTCAGATCCTGTAGTCACAGTGGTTAAAAAGCTGAATAAGAGAAAACGCCCAGTGGCCCACGGAGGGGCAGAGCTTCCAATCACTCCTGCAAGGTAGGCGGGCCTGCAACCCACCGACAGAACAGGAGCAGCGGCCTGCTGAGAGGCAGAGCTGCCCCCTCTCCCTGCGCCGGCAAGGTAGACGGAACTGTGACCACCCACAGAACAGGCCCAGCGGCCTGCTGAGGGGCAGAGCTGCCCCCCACCACCCACGCCTGCCAGGTAGGCGGAACTGTGACCACCGACAGAAAAGGCCCAGTGGCCCGCAGAGGGGCAGAGCTGCCAACCACTCTTGCAAGGTAAGCTGGGCTGTGACCCACCGGCAGAACAGGTGCAGCGGCCTGCTGAGAGGCAGAGCCGCCCTCTCCCCCCGCGCCTGCAAGGTAGACAGAACTGTGACCACCAACAGAACAGGCCAGACCTGCAACCGACAGACAGAACAGGCCCAGTGGCCTGAGGAAGGGTAGAGCCACCCCCCCCGCACCTGCAAGGTAGGCGGACCTGCAACCCACTGGCAGAACAGCCCCAGAGGCCTGCAGAGGGGCAGTGCCGCTGCCTGCACCTGCAAAGTAGGCAGAACTGTGACCACTGACAGAATAAGCCTAGTGGCCTACAGAGGGACAGAGCCACCACCCGCGCCTGCAAGGTAGGTGGACCTGCTACCGACCGGCAGAGCAGGCCCAGCGGCCTGCCGGCATGGTAGGCACCTTGCCCCAATTGGAGGAGGGGCAGAGCCGCCGCCAGTGCCTGCGAGGGAGACTTTGCAACTATACAAGACCAATATAAATATATAGGGGGAAATTCAATAGCACAACAGTTTCACCAAGTAGAAAGGAACGCAGACAGTATGAAGAGACAAGGAAAGAAAGGACCACAAGCAATGCAGGTCAACTCAACGTTAGAAGAGGTAATAGCTGCAGCAGATGGAATGTCAGATAAAGAATTCAGGATATACATGCTTCAGATGATCTGGAGTCTCAAGGAAGACATCAGACAGCAAAATCAGACAATGAAAGATCACTTCAACAATGAATTACATAAACAAATCCAAGAGGTTATAAAAAATGAACAAACAGAAATCCTAGAAATGCAGGAAGCAATAAACCAACTTAAAAACTCAATTGAGAATACTACCAGCAGAGTAGAACACTTAGAAGATAGAACATCAGACAATGAAGATAAAGTATTTCAACTTGAAAAGAACATAGACAGCTCAGCAAGACTGTTAAGAAACCATGAGCAGAACATCCAAGAAATATGGGATAACATTAAGAGACCAAACTTAAGAGTCATTGGGATACAGGAAGGTATAGAACTCCATAACAAAGGAATGAGCAATTTATTCAATGAAATAATATGAGAAAACTTCCCAGACTTGAAGAATGAGACAGAATCCCAAATCCTAGAAGCCTACAAGATGCCGAATGTGCAAAATCATAAGAGATCCACACCTAGACACATTATAATGAAGATGCCCAACATACAGAATAAGGAGAGAATTTTAAAAGCTACAAGAGAAAGGAAGCAGATTACATTTAGGGGTAAGCCAATCAGGATAACAGCTGATCTTTCAACACAGACTCTGAAAGCTAGAAGATCCTGGAATAACATATTTCAAACACTGAAAGAAAATGGGTTCCAACCAAGAATTGTGTATCCAGCAAAATTAAGCTTCAGGATGGAAGATGAAATTAAAACCTTCCACAATAAACAAAAGTTAAAAGAATTTGCAGCTAGAAAACCATCTCTTCAAAACATTCTCGGCAAAACATTACAGGAAGAGGAAATGGAAAATAACAATGAAAACCAACAGTGGGAGGTAGGACAGTAAAGGGGGGAAAAATAATTAAAGAGGAAAACAAACCATGTTTAGTAACATAAATAAACAAATACGGCTGGAAGAACAACCCATATCTCAATAATAACCCTAAATGTTAATGGCTTAAACTCACCAATCAAGAGACACAGGCTAGTAGAATGGATCACAAAACAAGACCCAACGATATGCTGCCACAGGAGATGCATTTGATAGGAAAAGACATACATAGGCTGAAGGTGAAAGTTTGGGAAAAATCATATCACTCATATGGACTTCAGAAACAAGCAGGAGTGTCCATACTCATATCAAATAAAATAGATTTCAAACCCAAGTTAATCAAAAGGGATAAAGAGGGACACTACATACTGCTTAAGGGAACCATACACCAACAAAACATAACAATCATAAATATATATGCCCCAAACAATGGTGCAGCTATGTTCATCAAACAAACTCTTCTCAAGTTCAAGAGTCTAATAGACCACCATACAATAATCATGGGAGACTTCAACACACCTCTCTCGCCACTGGACAGATCTTCCAAACAAAAGTTGAATAAGGAAACTATAGAACTCAATAACACAATTAATAACCTAGACTTCATTGACATATATAGAATATACCACCCAACATCAAGCAGTTACACTTTTTTCTCAGCAGCACATGGATCCTTCTCAAAAATTGATCATATATTATGTCACAGGGCAACTCTTAGACAATATAAAGGAGTAGAGATAATACCATGCATCCTATCTGATCATAATGGAATGGAACTGAAAATCAACGATAAAAGAAGGAAGGAAAAAGCATACATCACTTGGAGAATGAACAATAGGTTACTGAATGATCAATGGGTTATAGAAGACATCAGGGAGGAAATTAAAAAATTCTTAGAGATTAATGAAAACACAGACACCACATATCGGAATCTATGGGACACATTGAAAGCAGTTCTAAGAGGAAAATTCATTGCGTGGAGTTCATTCCTTAAAAAAAGGAAAAAACAACAAATAAATGATCTCATACTTCATCTCAAAATCCTAGAAAAAGAAGAGCAAAACAACAGCAAAAGAAGTAGAAGGCAAGAAATAATTAAAATCAGAGCTGAAATTAATGAAATCAAAATAAAAGAAACAATTGAAAAAATTGACAAAACTAAAAGTTGGTTCTTTGAAAAAATAAACAAAATCGACAGACCCTTAGCCATGCTAGCGAAGAGAAGAAGAGAGAGAACTCAAATTACTAGCATACGGGATGAAAAAGGCAATATCACAACAGACACTTCAGAAATACAGAAGATAATCAAAAATTATTTTGAATCCTTATACTCCAATAAATTAGAAGATAGTGAAGGCATCGATAAATTTCTGAAGTCATATGATCTGCCCAGATTGAGTCAGGAGGATATAGACAACCTAAACAGACCAATATCAATTGAGGAAAA
>NW_026693132.1:0-6864 GCF_021218885.2 Marmota monax | reverse complement strand
TGTCTCAAAATAAAAAATAAAAGGCTGGGAATGTAGCTCATTGGTAGTGAACCGCTGGGTTCAATCCCTGAGACAGGGGGCTGGGAAGAGAGAAAGAAAAAGAGTATTACAAAAAGGGTCAACATGCCCAGCTATTCCTCTCCTCAGAGTGTACCCAAAGGACTTAAAAACAGCATACTACAGGGACACAGTCACATCAATGTTTATATCAGCACAATTCACAAGAGCTAAACTGTGGAGCCAACCTAGATGTCCTTCAGTGGATGAATGGATAAAAAAAATGTGGCATATATACACAGTGGAATTTTACTCAGCTTTAAAAAACAACAACAACAACAAAAAACTATGGCATTTTCAGGTAAATGGATGGCATTGGAGAAGATAATGCTAAGTGAAGTCAGCCAATCCCCAAAAAGCAAATACCGAATGTTTTCTCTGATATAGGGAGGCTGACTCATAGTGGGATAGGGAGGGAGAGCATGGGAGGAATAGATGAATCCTACATAGGGAAGAATGGTGGAAAATGATGGTCATCATTATACAAAGTACATGTATGAAGACTTGAATTGGATGTCGACATACTTTATATACAAATAGAAATTCACAAAGTGTGGTATTTATGTGTATTAAGAATTGTAATGCAAAAAAAAATAATGTTACCTTAGATTAGGTAGAGGGAAGTGAAAGGAGGGGAAGGCAGGGGATGTGGGGATAAGAAAAATAGTAGAATGAAACAGACATTATTACAGTATGTATGTATGTGACTGTATGACCAATGTGATTCTATAATATGTATACTCAGAAAAATGAGAAATTATATCCCATCTATGTATATCAAAGTATATAAGTGCATTCTACTGTCATGTATAACTAATTAAAACAAATTTTAAAAGGGGGTCAACATGTTTTGGGAGCTGAAAACCCTGTGAAAGAGAGTTAAGTATCTTAGAAAAGCAGAAAAGTAAATTGCAAACAAATTTTCACCACAAACCCCCAGAAGACACACGATGGCACCAGATTAGAAAGGAAAAAAATCTAAGAATTACATGGTTCCTTGAAATTTTGTCATTGTTTTTATATAATAAAAAAAGATTTTTTCTTTAATATTTCTCAAAAATCCTGTTGAAATGTTAGCTTCTTAAAAAGTGGAAAGAAGATTTTAAGTTGACATTGCATACTACTAAGAGTTAAGTGTGGCGGAGGCAGCTGCAGGAAATAAAGGCAAACTTCTCAACGGTTAGCCTAAGCTAAGATTGACATAGTCAGTGGACCCTTTTTAAAAATGCATTTATTTGAAAGTAATTAAAATTGGAAAAAAAAAAAGTTGCTCAGGGTAAGCACCTTGACTCCCTTTAGCCAGATTCACCTGTTGTTAACCTTTTGACCTATCTGTGATCTTTTCTTTCTCCCTCCCCCACAACTCACCTACTCACATATGCACACATACATTCCTGAATATTTGAGAATACATTTCATCCATCATGCACTTCCACCCTGAATATTTCATTATGTATTTCTTAAGAAAAGAACACACTCAACTCTCCTCTTCAGTAAATTTAACATGGCATAAAATTTTAAACATTTCTCACTCATAATTCATATTTGTGAACTCATCCAGTAGTATACTTTGTAGATTTATTATTTTTAAAATCTCCAATACAAGATTCAGTGTAGAATCTCATATTGTATATAGTTGTTATGCATGTTTAGTCTCCCTTAGTCTGGAACAACTTCCCAGCTTTCCTTTTTTTTATGTCAAAGCCAGTTTGAAATAATATACATATATACTCTAATGGAAATTTTTATGGGGCTCATATTCCTCAGATATTAAAAGATGCTTCTGCATTTGAGAATTCTAAAGACCTCAAGGACTGAGCTGTCAGAGACAAATATGTTATAAAGAAGAAACAATGCCAGAGATGTAAGGCTATGTGGAGGTATTTTTCTGAACAGAGATACCTCCTGAGGCCAAAAAAAAAAAAAAAAAGGAGGGAGGCCTAAAGCTGGTCTTGTTTGGGGTGGAGACAATGGAGAAGCTGTGTATGCAGGAGAAGACAGGCAAAGACAGGGGCTGTCATTACTGGTAACTCATCATATGGAAAGGAAAAGATCAGGTTCTGTGACCAAGGCAGATTCATCAGATTCAGTGTGGGAACATAGGTAATCCATGTCAGGAAATGGCACAGGGCTTAATTTCAGCTGTTTATAATCTAAATAACAAAGCTATAAGGGTTATTATACATGTTGAACATCTGGCTAACATGGGGAGATAAAACAAATACATATACACCATTAGTAGAATAGATATCTTGTTTTAAAAAGTATGGAAGAGTCAATATATATTTTGGCAAAAAGAAAATAGAGGGGAAAAATTCATGTTTTATTCAGGTTTTTATTTTGTGGAAGAATTAATACCATAGCTGCGATTCAAAGCAAAGGCTTTCCTACATAAATTTCAAATATGCTCATTAGAGGTAAAATGACACTACAGAGAAGCCTTCTACCCAAATCAGGATTGGGACTGGTAGCATGGGTTAGGGTCCAGCACAATTGTTCTGTGAAATTGAGTCAGAAGTAAAATGTGTTGGGAGAAAGGGAGGGGATTTGATAGACAAAATAAGGAAGCAGCAGGGTAGGGCAGGCCAAGATTTGAGAGCCTTTGAGCAAAATATCCTAAAAGAGATTCAGGAAAGTAAAACTTCTAAAAGATGTTGAAGCCAGTCATAGCGATGCACACCTATCATCCCACTTGGGAGGCTGAGGCAGAAAGGTCACAAGTTCAAAGCCAGTCTCAGTAACTTAGCAAGGCCCTAAGCAACTTAGTGAGACTCTATGTCAAAATAAAAACAAAAAGGGATCAGTAGTTAATAACCCCTGGGTTCAATCCCTGGTACCAAAAAATAAAATAAAACATGTTCAAGATGTTTGCCATGGGTATGCCACATCCTGTCTCCCTCTTCATCTTGGTTTCTATTCTTTGGTGCAGGATACTCTGCTTTCTAAAAGCTTTTGGTAAGAGGAAATATGAGAGAAGGCAGTGAGCTCCTGCTGAATGTATTTCTGCTTTTCTACAGATAAACAAAATATTGTGTATATGGGAAGCTGTGTTTGAGAACACAGTAAATCTTGAAGGAGTAAGTCCCCGAGTACATCGGACTTTCAGAGATGGACTAGGATCCAATAAGAGATCAGCAAGCAGTAAAAGTCTCCTTTATAGTATCTAGGTAGCAGGTGGAATAAGAGAACATTTCAGTGAGGTGAATATAAGGGCTAGTGAGAGTGTGGATTGTGGCAGGATGGAGGAATCTAAAGGGCACCAGGGAGGTGGACAGATCAGCAGGGCTAGATGATGGGGAAGGGACATGGATGGGTTCATCTCCCATAGGTTGCCCCCTCCCTCTCTCAAAAACCTCTGGTGTCTTGTGCTAAAGCTCTGTGATGTGGGTCTGAAACTGTGGTCTAGAACATTCATGCCAAGTGTACAGTTTCTGGTAACGCAAGCTACCTTCTTTGTCTGAGGAGCTTCACTGCAGCATGGCTGAGCTCCAGCTTAACTCCATGAGTGTTCCTATCCTAAACTTCCTGTGTGTAGTGGGGTTCCTCCTCCTGTCTCTGTGCTACCCAAAGATGAATCTGTTTCCCCATATCGTGGAAACAGAGAGACATCAATCAGGTAAATAACTCAGAGCTGCGCCTCCTCCTTGGCCTCTATGAGGTAAGCAGCTTTCCTCTACTAGAACCTTCCCATGTGAAGTTCTGCCTCACCTTGGGCCTACAGCAACAGAACAAGCCAACAGTGGACTAAGCCTCTGAAACCAGGAGCCAAAATAAGTTTTCCTTCACTAAGTTTTGTCAGGTATTTGGTCACAGCAATAAAAAGCAGACTAACACAGGTTCCAGTAAAAGTCATTTTAATTATGTTAACTTTTTTGTTTCTTTGAACAATGACTTCCAAGATCTTTAAAAGTTAGAGATAGAACCATAAGTCTTCAGAGAATAATTCATTTTCCTATTCCTCCTTATACATTTCAAAATGAGTTCATTGACCCCAAGAGACACCTGAGATGGGAAGTATAAGGAAAGAACAGGACAACACTCCTACAGGGAAAGATGCAAGGCAGGGGTTGAAGTTCAGGGAGAAGTAAGGTTTCCATCTGTAGCTCATAGAATATCTTTCTGGATATGGTGAAGGGTTTCAGCATAAAATCCCAGATAGTAACTCTGTGGACCTGCATTGACTCAGTTTGAGAGTTTGAATTCTCTTAAGGAAACGTCTCTAAACACTTGATTGTTGAGTCCTGTTCCCAAGACAGATGACCATTTGTGATAGACTGATAAGAGAAGTATTTAGCTTTGAAAAGCCTTTGATCAGAGGATGGAGCCCAAGTTCTGACCCCAAGACTCAAGGTCTTTAGAAGCACAACAGGATAGTTGGCCTTTGATTCTAAGAACTCAGAGAACATAAAATATGGATCTCATGGACAAAAATCTCCTTTGCATTTTTCAAAGAAGAAAAAATTGAAAATATTTGATCACCTTTTAAAATTAACAAAATGAGGGAACATAACATGAAGAGTCAAATTATTCTGGATAATGAATGTCTGAGCCTCTTACAAAGCGAAGAAAAGTGAATCCAAAGCCCTCATTCTTTTTACTCTCAGTGTCATTGTAGAGCTAACATGAGAAGAAAACATGAACTATTTAAAAAATATATTGCTTTCTGTTTGACCTGAGCTTTCTAAAAATAAACCTTTCTATCCCTTCCATGAAGTCCCAGGTCAATGATCTCTGGGGATGCCAGTTTCTAGTCTCTCTCAGGAATCAGAGCTCTCAGAGAACAGGCTTCCAAGGAGGTAGTCACACAAGGCGTTTCAGTACCCACTCTGCCCATCTGTGAGCATGAAGCAGTAATAGACCTGGGCAATGGGTGCTACCCAATTGGTGGCCATGAAAGACGTCAAGGAAGAACTCCTGGTTGCTTTGGGTTCAGAACTTCTCCCTCCTGAAGCGTAAAGTAAAACTTTATTTCCTAGGAGCTCAGACTCATCTGTGAGGAAACCACTAACTTCATGATTCACATGGTGGTTTCAAGCATCACAACCACATACATATGTGAGATTTGTTGTTATCATTGGCCATTTGACATTCTCTATTAGAGGATTTTTATGGCTTTCAGATTTTGATATTCTAAAGCATTTTCTACCAAGGGACCTATTTTTACTTTTTTAAAATTAGTGCATTATAGCTGTCCATTATATGGGTTCATTTTGACATAATTATAAAATCATGGACTATAATTTGCTCCATTTTAGTCCCTAGAACTTCCCCTTTCTCTCTCCTCCCCTTACCCCCATTCTCTTTTCTCTTCTTATCTTTCTTCTATTTATTTATAGTTTATGGATAAACATGATGGTGAAATTAACTGTGCTATATTTATTTATTTATTTATTTATTTATTTTTTAGAGAGAGAGAGAGAGAGAGAGAGAATTTTTTAATATTTATTTTTTAGTTTTTGGCAGACACAACATCTTTGTATGTGGTGCTGAGGATCGAAACCGGGCCGCACGCATGCCAAGCGAGTGCGCTACCGCTTCAGCCACATCCCCAGCCCCACTGTGCTATATTTATATATAAATATACAAAGAAAACTTTGGCTAGATTCATTTCACTTTTTTGTGCTTCCCTTTTCCAGTTCCTTCTCCCTTCCCGGAATTCCCTTCCTCTTCTCCACTGATCTACTATTTTCATAGGATTTTCCCTCTCTTTTTTCTTCTCCTTTCTTCAGTTAAGCTTCCACATATGAGAGAAAACAATCAACCCTTGACTGTCTTGAGTCAGACTTTTTTCATTTAGCATGATGTTCCATCCATTTCCCAGCAAATCCCATAATTTTATTCTTCTTTACAAATAAGTAAAACTCCACTGTGTATATATACCACATTTTCTTTCTCCATTGGTCGGTTGTAGACACCTAGGCTGGTTCCATGGCTTGGTTACTGTGAAATGCACTGCTATACACATTAAGTGGCTGCATTCCTATAGTATGGTTTTAGATCTTTTGGATGTATACTGAGGAGTGGGATAATTGGGTCATATGGTTGTTTTATGCCTAGTCTTTTGAGGAATCTCCAAACTCCTTTAGTGGTTGTACTAATTTACAGTCCTATCATCAATGTATTAGAGTACTTTTCCCCCACATCTGCACCAACATTTGTAATTTTTATATTCTTATTAATTGCCATTCTGACTAGAGTGGGATGAAATCTCAATGTAGTTTTGATTTTCATTTCCCTAATTGATAGAGATATTCAAGATTTTTTCATATACTTGTTGACCATTTGTATTTCTTCTTTTCAGAAGTTTCTGTTTATTAATTGGGTTATTTGGGGGGGGTATTCAATTTTTTTGAGTTACTTGTATATTCTGGATATTAATGCCCTGAGGAGCAGGTGGCCAAGATTTTCTCCCATTCTGTAGTTTCTCTCTTTCCATCTTTGTTTCCTTGGCTGTGTAGAAGCTTTTTAATTTAAAGCCATCCCACTTATTAATTCTTGGTTTTATTTTTTATGCTTTAAGAGTCTTGTTAATGAAGTTGTTGCCTGTGCCAATATGTTGATGTGTTGAGCCCACATTTTGCTCTAACAGTTGTAGTGTTTCTGGTCTAATTCCTAGGACTTTGATCCACTTCAAATTGTCTTTTGTGCAAGGTTAGAGATAGGGATCAAATTTCAATGTTGTACATACAGATATCCAGTTTTCCCAGCACCATTTGTGAATGCACCACATGCTTTCTTCAATGCATGTTTTTTGGCAAATTTTTCAAGTATCAGATGACTATATTTATGTGGTTCTGTCTCTGTGCC
>NW_026693131.1:0-47361 GCF_021218885.2 Marmota monax | reverse complement strand
CCACAAAAGGCACCAACACCACTGGCTTGTGTCTGTTTTCAGAGTCAACATTACTCAGTCACAGCTCCCATTCTCTGAATGAATAGCTCATGGTTGACATGGAGCCCTGCAGCCCATTTCCTTCTCCCATTGAGAGAAAGAGGAACTTTCCCTGGGTGAGGGTAAGTCAGTCACTTCATTCTAGAAGTCTGCTTCTGAGGAACAAAGTAGCACCAATTCTATGTATGCTGGGAAATGGGTTGGGTCAGGGGCCACAGTGAGCCATAAACTATGTTTTAGTAAATATGTTTTTTTGCAGCCAGCAATCAGTTTCTCCTGGAAATTTCAGTAGAACAAATTATTTCTAAGATGACATGGCAAAGCAGTAATGTTGTTAAGACATGTCCTGTTCAATATGGTAACCACTAGCCATAGTGGCTATTTAAAATTAAGTTTAAATCCATTAAAGTTTGAATTCTAATTCCTCAATCACACTAACCAGATTCCAGTCCCTAGTGGCCTCATGTGGCTGATGGCTGCCATATTGGAATCTGAGACTGAGAACATTTCCATTATTACAGAATGTCCTGTTGGAAAGTGATGTTTTTATTACATCATAATTAAGTTGGTGGTTATAAAAAATTCTCCACTTTCTTGGCATGGTGTCAACATGCCTGTAATTCCTATTCCTTGGCAGGCTGAAGTAGGAGGACAGCAAGTTAAAGGCCTTCCACAGCAACTTAGTGAGAACCTGCCTCAAAATAAAAAGAAAAAAATTAAAAGGAATGAGGATGTAGCTCAGTAGTAGAGCACTCCTGGGTTCAATGCTCAGGACAAAAAAAAAGTATCTCTACACTTATTATCCTCTATCTGCCTCAGCATTTCCCCACCCTCTTTGTTTCCTTTTCTATAGGTATTTTATTTTGATACAGCTATAGTATAGTGTCCATTTCAACCCAAAAGTTATATATGTATTTTTAAGACAATGTGGAGGTTTTCGTAGGGTTTAAATGAAAGGACTTACTTCAGGGAAGAATCTTACCACAATGCTTGCTGAAGACATCTGGTGAGGCAAATCTCCAATTCTTATTAATAAGCTGAAGTTACTGGCTCCATGAATATAAACATGCATTTTCTTAGTTTTGTTTGGTTTCGTCATTAAAAATCTACATACTGGGAAGTGTAAGAGGGCAGGTCCTCTGTACCAAAAAGATCACCCTCACCTCAGTCTTAACTCAAGAATTTCTTCCATAGGAGAGAACTTTCCAGTTCATAATATTACTTGGAATGTAAATACACTTGTGAGAGACAGAAGCAACTAACTCACACTACAATATAAAAACACTTTTAGAACACCTTTTCCTTGAAAGGTTACATTATGGGGAATAGGAAAGCCAAGGTATGCTGCTTTGGGAACCTTCAGGATGTCATGGGAGGCTGGACAAGTTTTCCTCTGTACTCTTCACATTATTCCATTAGAAACTTCCATTTTCCAGTTCCTAGTGGCATAAAGTGTGTTTGTATATATGTATGCATGTATGTGTGTGTGAGTGTGTGTGGTGTGTGTGTGTGTGTGTGTGTGTGTATGGTGGTGAGAAAGTTAGGAACTAAGTGTGCTACAGAAAACAGAATTCTTTGAGCCAGATTGCAGGGAAGAAGACTTTCCACAGGATGCTCACTGCCTTCTGTGAACAAACACTCTTCTGATTTTAGGGAAGGAATGGCTCACTCTGGAATTATTTCTAATAAAACATTTGTTCCCCATCTGTGTGAAGTATGGTTGTCTCTTATTGGTGGAAGCAATTCAGTAGTGGAGCTTTCCAAATCATTATTTCTGCTCAGGTTGGCATTTGTCTGCTGCACTTAAGTATTATTTGATTGTTTTGAAAGATTTGCCTAAGGTGAAAAAAAATATGTCAGTTACTAGGATGTACTCTAGTTAGTTCTTGAGGGCTGGGATTTGAGCCAAATCATAGTGTGACCAGCTGTGACCATCCAAAGATTTTTTCATGGGGAAAGACATTCTGCTCAGCAGCTGGACAAGCAAACACTCTTATCATGTTCTAAGAAACTGCAGCAGAGCAAGCCCGTAGCACATGCCTGTAATCACAGTGACTCAGGAGGCTGAGGCAGGAGGATTGGAAGTTCAAAGCCAGACTCAGCAATTTATTGAGCCCCTGCCTCAAAATATTTTGAGATGCAGCTCAGTGGTTAAGCACCTTTGGTTCAATCCCTGATACGAAAAAAACAAAACAAGAAACTGCAGGAGAAGAAAAGTGAAACAATTACCAAACAATTGTCATTAGAGAGCAGAAGCTAGGATTTCCTGAATTTTGGATATGCTCCATCAGCATGAGGTACTTTCTTCTTGCATTTTTGTTAGTGGGTTGATAGCAAGTATTCAGTAGATGTTCTTCAAGACACCCAAGCTGAAATATTGTGGCAGGATCTCATCATCCCTCTTTCCCTTCTCTCTCTTCTCCTAGGACCCTGTGTCATACTTGTGGAAGAAAGCCTGGTGCAGCATATGCAAATGACATTATTTCAGGTTGATCCATAAAAGTAGGTCTATAGCCATTTGGGCTGGATACAGAGGGGACGTTCTGATCAATTGACACAAGGCTGGTTTCTGGGAATCTCCCCTAGCCCATTTATGTATGTAGGAGGATGCAGGGTCCTTCTTGGTTTCTATGATGGAAAATTTGAGGCCACACAGCCACAGCTTCCAGAGTGGGGTACATGTGCACTGGGCTCATATAATGATCCACTGGGGTGGAAGAAGAATGTATTCAGACTTCTGCTGATTTTTTTATCATTTTCATGTAAAATTTCCATTGTACTGGCTTTATAATGTTCACAACAAATACAGTTCTACACATATCTAATTTAAAAATAAATATGCAGCTATTACTAACTATGTACTAACACTTTTTATTCCCAAATCAGACCTAGATACAACTCCTCTAGCTCTTACAGATGAGTCTAAATGAAGAAAAGGTGGAGTGCGTGTTTCTTAAACTTTGAAATTCCTGTTTGTGCCAAAGCTCTAGATTCAGACCATAGATGTGAGATCTCTCTGCTCTAGTTATGGTGCTGACATGCCATTTCACATGCTTTTGGTCTGACACTCAGTAAACCCACAAGAGTCAACAAGAGTCACTGTCTTGGCCCTTGCCAGGCTGTTTGGTAGTGCTGTGTCACTGTCATTTAAGTGTTCTGTGGCAATCTCTAAGTCCCCAGTTTACATTGTGCCTGGATTCCCCTTGAGTGGACAAGGGGGTACAACATTAGTGGGGATTCTGTGGAGTGAGGTGAATCTTAAGAGTAGTTTTGATTTGCATTTCTCTAATTACTAGAGATGTTGAATATTTTTCATATATTTGTTGCTTGATTGTATTTCTTCTTCTGTGAAGTGTCTCTTCGGTTCCTTAGCCCATTTATCAAAGACTTAGACATTAGAATAGAGATCCTGCACCTAATAGAAAAAAAAATGTAGGCCCAAATCTTCATTGTCAGCTTAGGAACTGACTTCCTCAACTAGACTCCTAAAGTGCAAGAAATAAAATCAAGAATCAATAAATGGATTACTCATACATTGCTGGTGGGGCTGCAAATTGGTGCAACAACTATGGAAAGCAGTATGGATATTCCTTGCAAAACCTGTAATGGAACCACCATTTGACCTAGTTATCCCACTCCTCATTCTATACCCAAAGGACTTAAAATCAGGATACTACAGTGATGCAGCCACATCAATGTTTATAGCAGCTCAGTTTACAATAGCCAAGCTATGGAACCAATCTAGATGTCCTTCAACAGATGAATGGATAAAGAAAATGTGGTATATATACACACAATGGAACATTATTCAGCCATATAGAAGAATGAAATTATGGCATTTGCGAGTAAATGGTTGGAACTAGAGATTATTATATTGCATGAAATAAGACAATCCCCCAAACCTGCCCAATGTTCTCTCTGATATGTGGATGAGAGGATGGAAGGGGAGGAATAGAAGAATATGAGTCTACTGGATTAGACAAAGGAGAATGAAGGGAGGGGAGTAGGAAGGGGCATAGGAAGGACAGTAGAATTAACTGTCATTAACATAACTTTCCTATCCTTGTATTTGAATACATCACCAGGGTAACTCCACATCATATACAGTCACAAGAATGGGATCCTAATTAGAATAAGTTATCCTCTGTGTATGTATGTCAAAATATGCTTATTATCACATATATATAAAAAGAACAAATAAAAATACATTTAATTGTTTAACCAAGTATTTTACATACTTATTTGACTGTAGATCTTATGTTAAACAACTTTTATTATCCCAAGGGACATACTGTGATCTGCTCACTTGGCCCTAACCATCTCAGCCTCCTTACTTACTTTTATTAATAATTCAGGATTTCAAAGTTTGCATTGGAGTAAGTATATTCCAGATTATTAGAGAACTGTTCTTATTAATACATGCACACAGTAACACAGAAAACAGACCTATAAACAGAATATTAAAATAAAATAGAATAAATGCATAAAGACCAGGGACCATAGATAATCTTACTCTACTGAGATAAGTCTCCCCCAAATCGCTAACAGAAATTGTACAAATGTACAGGTCCCTATTTCACAGCCAGGGAAGGCTATACTAGGAGGATTCCCCATGAGTGCTAAAATGAGTCTCACCTCACCCAAGTGTTACCTCTTGAAGTTAGTGAAGGCTAATTGTTCCCACTGGTCCAGCCAGGGTCTAAAGTTGAGCTGGGTCAGTGTTGTCTGCATCAATCCTGAATTCCCATCTGCTGGCTCAATAAAGAATAAAGCTTTGAGGGCTGAGGAATCTGTCATCCAGCACACATGTATTATCCTCCAGGATCGCTTCCTAGAATGGATTCTTTGTTCTTAACCCTAAATGTGAAGGAGGAATTCGAGCAAAGAACAACTTCCATGTAAAGCTCTAAGCTCTGCACTGTCTCATTCCTCCTAAGGAGCTGCGTCTCTCTGCATGCAAGATCTGCTTTCTACATCTGTTTATGGTAACCAGGCTGCAGGAGAAATTAATAGATTCCACACCACGGGGTACAGTGTTATGGGATGAATTTTTCAAAGGACAATACTACACCCTAGTGGAACACTCACAAAACCGCGACGTTTCTAATTAGGTGAATAGAGGCCACTCTTCATCTTTACTTGTTTGGGAGTCGCCAGGGAGGAAACCGGGAAGCAGGGTAAAGAATCTTTTTTACCATTGTAGGATACTGAGAAAAAGGAATGGAGGAGCAGTTCTTGCTAACCTCTCAATGTGAAAACAGCCCCTGATTAAATCCACATTCCAGGTCCTTGCCAAGGAGGTTCTGATTTGGCAGAGTGAGATACTGGGGTGAGATATTGGGGTGTTCCGTGTTTCTACCCAGCGTCATTGGGATCATTTGGTAAATGGGGACACTCTGGGCTGGGAAGCGGCTCCTTGCTTCCTTAGGCACACCCAGATGTCGCCCCTTTGCTCCAAGTTTATGCAGCCTCTGCGGAGGCGCCTCAGTGCAGCCACAGAGGACCCGCCCACTCGCAGCGGATCTGCCACGCTCCCCTCGGTTTCCATGGCGACCTGACCCTGCACCTTCCCTAAGCTGCCAAGATTTCCAGGACTTGGGGCCAGGCTGGCTTCAGCATCCTTGGCGTGGATGAGAGAGTTGCTCTTGCCCTGGCAACCACAGCTAGATCTGGAATTGGGGATTTTCGTTCAGGGCAGGTTAAGAGGTAACTTTATTATTAATATCTGTTTAAATATTTTGCTTATTAGTTTGAGTACTTGTTGAGATTTAATGGTTTTGTTTTCTGTCCTATTGGTACCTTTTTGTCTACTATTTTACCTTCAGCTTCAATTGTTTTGGATAGAGAGATTGATCCCTGGCTAAGAGAAGACGTAAGGTCTACCCGTCCAGCAATTTACCTTTGCTCTGTGATCTATCTTCCTATGGGGGACAAGGGCACTCAGGTATGTAGCATATGTCATTAGCCACAATAAGGAGGTCCCCAGTCGTGGACTTTCTGTCCCTCTCTTGACTTTCTGACCTTTCCTCCAAGAGCAGTTGCCTTAGTGGAGCCCAGATTTTGCGAGCTTGGTTGAAATGCAAAGGTCATGCTTTCAGAAGAGTCTGGGGTGAGCTTGGCACTCAGAAGCCCGGCAACTATTCTAATTAACTTCCCTATGAGAGAGACATACTTTTGGAGGTGCTGGGCTTTCTGCTTTTAATCCTTAGGCCTGAGCATATACCAAAAGCTGCTTCAAGTAACTTGGACACCATGTTTCCACTAGTCAGATTCTATGTCAAGAGTCTGTTGGATTTTATTTTTGAAAGGGCCTGAATGGACCTGGAGGTCCCTGAATGACTGAATGACTTTTGATTCATTGTTATGCCTTTGGGGCAGTTTGGTTGTCCAAAGTGCCTGGAGATTAGCTGGAAACTTAAACATCTCAGGAAGCTGGTGGATATGCAGTTTGAGTGCCCACAGAGGAGAATCGGGAATTCTAGGGAGGGATGTCACTTGTACTTTTCACAACAACCCAGTGAAAATATATTATCATTTTGTAGAAGAGAAAAGGGAGAGATACAGAGCATTTGAGAAACTTGCCCAGTGGTGGAATCCAGAGGCAAAGCCAGGATCTGACCCTAATGGAGCTTTCATTCCTCCTCCTCCACCTCTGGAAATTCAAACAAATTTAACCCCTCATTTACTGGTGAACTATTTCAGAAAATGAAATAGTCCACGGGGGCAGATAAAACCACGTCTGTTTTATGAACTTTCTTATATTGATCGCTCACAGAAGACTCCCAACAAAGTTTTTTAAATAATAGATGGACACAATACTTTTATTTTGTATATTTTATTTTTATGTGGTGCTGAGGTTCACACCCAGTGCCTCACGTGTGCAAGTCAAGAGCTCCACCACTGAGCTACAACCCCAGCCCCCAAGGAAAGTTTGAAGAATAAAAAGAACAAAGACAGTAAGTGCTTTACATTTCTTTTCATTTATCATGTGAATGAATAAGAGAAAGAAACACAAGTACATTTGTAGTAACCTCTTCTGGATCAAGTACCTACAATATTTTATCCCATTCATTCCTGCACCATAGGATAGGAAATTAGCATAAATCCCACTTTTTTTCTCTTTTATGAATGAGGAAACTAAGATTAAGTCCATTTCCTAAAGACATACTGACAGATTATGATGGATTCAACCCCGCCCCATGGTTTGTCCTACATGATTTTTGCAGGCCCTAATGCCTACTGGAGCATAAAGAAGGATGAAGAATTGTTATGGGGAAGGTAGAAAATTTTTCCAAAGTGAAAATTTGGAGCTGGGTGTGGCTCAGTGGTAGAGTACTTACCTAGCATATGGAAGGCCCTGGGTTTGGTTCCTAAGACCACACACACACACACACACACACACACAAATATATATATATATATATATATATATATATATATATATATATATATATATATTGAATATAGACATTTGTGTTCGTTAGCCATTAATAAGAGTGTATTGATCTCTGCGGTATACTAGCTGTGAGGGAAGAGAAAAATCCAGAGGCTAGGAGGAAAGTTTCTCATTTAGAAGAGACTATTCTGTCTCTGCATCCTGATTTAGGGAGTCCTGAAGTCTCTGAGTTAAATTAGGGATGGAAAAACTGGAATAATTTTACTTCCTTCATAAGCTTGCCTCAGAAGGACTCTGTGATTTCATTTTATTATTTTAAACTAAGAAGGTGTATAAACAGCAGAAACAGAAAAGCAGATTTTATTGGATTTTATGTGCAGGGCAAAGTTTGCTGTAGAACATGTGCAGTATTTTAAAACTAATGCTATGTTTCTTGCTTGGTTTACCTTCCTAGTAGAATCTATTGTGTGACTTTCTTTTTCTAGGAGGGTAGTACTGGAGACTGAACCCTCTATTACTGAGCTATATCCCTGGCCCATTTTTATTTTTACTGTTTGAGACAGGGTCTTGCTAAGTTGCTGAGGAGTGGTAGAGCAAAATGGAAATTTTTAGCAGTTTAAGAACTGGTGGGCTGTTGTTTTGGCTGATACACAGCAGCTTGGTTTACTGACATTTAACCAAAGGGGCTTACAGTGGCTAACAGGTAAACTGATAAGCAGGAAACAATATAGCAGGGACAGAACAATCCCCCTTTAGGCTTCATGCAGTAAAAATTCCTAAGCTTGTGAGCTAAGGGTCTCTAGGCTGTTGACAAACTTAACCCATGTAAGGAAATGTAAGATGCACCCTCCAATAGAATTGCACCAACTTCTTTGCCTTGATGTACCCCAAACTTGCTTACGTATAAAAGTCAAAGCCCTGCTGTGCTCAAGACCCAGACTTTGGGAATTAAAACTCTTTATTAGTGGCACTGGAGCCACTAATAAAGTGGTGCCACTCATAAAGTGTTGCTTCCAGATCTCGGTGTCCTGATCCTCATTTCTCCACTCAGAGGGTCTCACTGAGTTGCCCAGGCTGACATAGAACTTGAGACAATACTGCCTCAGCCTCTGGAGTTGCTGGAATTACAAGTGTGTGCCAGTGTTCCTGGCTCTGTTTTGTGGTCTAGTAATTCACCAGTGAGCATGTGGTTTGGCTTTCGGTAAGACAGCCTCTTTTTCCAGTTTGTTACTGATACACTCTTCTGGTTTTCCCACCTCTTAATGTGATGTTGTTATACTTCTTCTTTCTTTTCTTAAATTCTTAAATTTTCTTAATTTCTGTGGATATTTTTCTGTCTCTGTATCTACTCTCTAGTTTTCTAGTTTTTCTATCTATTATCCGTGTTGTCTGTGTCTCATCTGCTCTGCCAGGGGAATGATAATCTGTTAAAACATCCCCTTGGCTGCTCTGGAGGAAGCCAGAATCTGATTGGTGCCTACAGGTGGCATGTACAGACTGTTATCTAAGGTGGATCTGTGAGGTAGAGCTTGATTCTTAGAATTTTCAGTGGATTACATGGAACAACTATTGATATAATGAAGAACCAAGGTCTAAAAAGAAATATTGGAATTTGAGGAGGATTGAAATGAAGATATACATCTGTTTATCTTTTTCTGTATCTATATATATAGTGTCCCTGAAAGTTCTATACTATATTAGTAAGTGTAAACCATAATTTTAAAATATATTTTCATATTTAGCTTTAGATATTTTGTTTTCAAAGGGTAGATCAGGTTTTTTACATTTAAAATGATGGCCTGAGATCTAAAAACACAAATTGAGCTATGCATTGGTTGTGTCAAAATGAAGCCAATTAAATAATTAAAATTAGGAGGCAGTATATCAGAGTTGAGAGCAAAACCTCTAGAACTAGTTATCTTAGGCTAGCATCTGGCTTCACCATCTATGAGCTGTGTGACCTAGTTACTTAACCTAGCTGTACCTCTGTTTTCAAAGCATTAAGTTCTGTGTGTGAGCTGTTAATATTATTGTGATTATTGTTGTTATTTGTGTCACGTTTTCCATAGATTCTACTGGACCTTAATTTTATGTTGTAAAGAAACTCTGAATTTTTATTTTTCTTCCATTTAAGTTACTGGTTTCTGGATTTGTGAGGTCATAGGTATGCAGTTTTCTGATAATGGGTCTTCATACTGTCATATTTGCAGTTAGATGGTTGCAGAAGGAGCACTGGCCTTCCAAAAGCCATGAATTCCCTCATAAATGGCCATTTACTATCTATGGGCCTTGCTGTGGTCCTAAACTCTCTGCATCTGAGTGTCCATCTTCATCTAACAAATGATAGGCACAGTTGGCTAAGAAAACAACCAAGTCATCTTTATATCCAACTGTGGGCCTAATAACAAGACCTGAAAAAATAAGATCAGTTCAGAGCAATGAGCTGTGTAATGAGAAGTGGGTAAAATGTTGAGCCTATACATCCTTTCAGACTAATTTCCAGTGTCTCAGTCTCACTGCTTAGTGACTTAGGCCAGGGTGCTGAGGTTTGGGGACCCTTCTAGATGAAAGGCTGTTGGCTTCAGAAGAGAGTACAGAGAAGTCAGAAACTGAGGGAGAAATTTTCCCAGGCTTCAGTTTTCCTAGAGTGTGAAAAATAGGCTGTCTCACAGTTTTTGTGGTTGCTAAGAACAACCAGTTCAATATCCCAGTTGAATCATGTCTACCTTTATCTGCTGGCCTCTTCTCATTTGTTGATCAGTTAGTTATGTAGTACCTTCTTTGTAAATAAACATGTTCTTGGTGCTCTGGAAGTATTAAAAAAACAAATAAACAACAACAACAACAAAACATGACACTATAATATGCTTTATGTGCCTGAAGAAATTTGGATCCTAAGGATCCAAGAGAGAGAGAGCAGATATGGCTTCCTCAAGAGTTAGATAACATCCCTGAAGTCAAGGAAAGACTGAGAAACTGTCTCAGAATAAAGGAAACTAAAGACACAACTAAATGCAACAGGTAAATTGAAATGGAATCCTTTTGCTAGAATTATTGGAACCACTGGTGAACCTTGAATGGGGTCTGAGGATAAAGTGGTAGTGATGCATTCATGTTACTTTTTTGATTCTGCTGATTGTACCTTAAGTTATGAAGGGGAATGTCCTTGTTTCTACACTAAAGTACTCAGGAATGATGGAGTAATATTGTCAACTTACTCTCAGAGGGGAGAAAGGACTTGTACTTAGGATGGTTAACTGGCTTGGTTTGCTCAGGACAGTTCCAGTTTTAATACTGATAACCACGTGTTGGGGAAAACCCTTGGTCATAGGCAAACAGGATGGTTTGGCACCCTGTTTATACTTTGCCTGAGACTTTTCTGAAAGTTTGAGTACTTTCACAATAAATATTTCTTAAATAAAGTGATAATCTAAGCATTAATAATTCATCAGACCAGTAAAATCAATGTATAATTAATTTTCAAGAATTGGTATGGACACTGGACGGGGCAGTTGGAGAAGTGCCCATGGTGAGTGTTCAGAGATAGGTTAAGATGCTAAAGTGGAAATTGCAGGACTGCTGCTGGCCTAAGAGTCACTGTGCTCAACATCCTCAACCAGGATGACCTTGAACAAGTTGCTCAATTATTTCATTTGGTGGATTCCAAATGTTTTTTTCTTGGTAGTAAAATTCTTTCCTTGCAGGAAGTTTTACCACTTAAGTTTTATGGAGCTGTTGCAATAAGTGCATGAAGGGTTGCAGGTTCTGCAGTCCCTCAGTCTCTCCCATGCCCCTTCTGTCCTTGTCTCTGATCTTCCTTGCAACACTGGAACTCTGTAGAGCACAGTATGAAAGCCGCTGAGCTAAAAAGTATTAATTTGTCATTTATAATCTCTACCTTGCATTTCAAAACAAGGTATGGGCCTCTTTCCCCTAGAAAATTTCATTCTGTAAATATCTTTTACTGCAAGAACATATGTGTTGCCTTTAGAAATTGTTTGTCAAAATGTGTAAGTAATCATTTAAGAGAATGGTATCCATTTCTTATGATTTAGTATCAGTATTATGTGTATGGAGTTATAATTCATTGTCTCTTAGCAATACCTAGGAATGAATTTATTTATTGGGTTGATTTTTAAAATTTTTATTATTATTATTATTTTATTTTATTTTTAGTTTTTCGGCAGACACAACATCTTTGTATGTGGTGCTGAGGATCGAACCCGGGCCGCACGCATGCCAGGCGAGCGCGCTACCGCTTGAGCCACATCCCCAGCCCGATTTTTAAAAATTTTAATTGATAAATAATTATTATATGAAGGTTGAAAAGTGATATTTTGGTACATGTGTACATTGTAGAATGATCACATAAGAGTGTAAAACATATCTATCATTTAAAATACTTATCATTTCATTGTGGTGAGAATATTAAAAATCCCCTCTTTCAGCTATTTTGAAATATACATTTACTTATTAACTACAGTCACTTTGCTGTGAAATAGAACAATAGAAGTTATTTTCATTATGTAACTGTGACTTTGTGCCCCTTGAGACCAACATTACCCCTTTCCCTGTCCATACCCTTCTCCCAGCTTCTGCTAACCACTGTTCTATCCTCCCTCTTTTAAAATTCTCCTTCTTCTCCTCCTTCTCTTCTTCTTTTTCCTCTTTTTACTTCTTTCTCCTTTTCCTATCTCCTCCTTTTTCTTTTTTCCTTGTAATGGGAATTCAGCCTAGGGCCTTGTACATTCTAGGCGGGTGCTGTACTATTGAGGTACATCTCCTGTCCCCTACTCCCTACCTCTATGAGTTTGACTTTTAAAATTCTACATTTTAAGTGAGATCATGTAATATTTGTTCCTATGCCTTGCTTGTTTCGCTTAACATTATGTCCTCTAGATTCACCCATGTTGTCACAGTGACAGAATTTCCTATTTTTAGAGGCTGAAGATTGTGGTGTATATTTTTAAACATCCATTCATCTGTTGATAGACTCTTAGGTTATTTACATATCTTGTCTATTGTGAACAGTGGTACTATGAACAGAGGAGTGCAGATATCTTCAGCATACTGGTTTTGTTGCCATCAAGTTTATAATCAGTGGTAGAACTGCTTTATCATATGATACTTCTATTTTTAGTTTTAAAAGCAACTTCCATGCTGTTTTCCAAAGTGACTATACCTATTTACATTTCCTCCAACAGTATATTTGAGTTCTCTTTTCTCTACATTCTTTCCATAATTTATCTTTTATTTTCTTTGATAATAGCCAATATAATAGGGTGAGATGATATCTCATTGTTTTAAATTTCTATTTGTATGATGATTAGAGTTGTTGAGCACTTTTCACCTATCTGTTGCTGTTGGGCATATGTTTGTCAACTTTAGAGAAATGCCTGTTCAAGTCCTTTGTCTATCTTTAATAGGGTTATTTGTTTTGTTGTTATTGGGTAGTTTAAGTTCCTTTGTATATTTTTTGATATATTTGCCCTTCATCCAGTATATGATTCACAAATACTTTCTCCCAACCTGTGGGTTGTTACTTCATTCTTTTTATTTATTTATTTATTTTTCATTTGCTATGGTTCCATTTGTCTGTTTTTGCTTTTGTGGCTTATACTTTTGGAGTCACAGTCAAGAAATCTCTGCCTGTTTCTTTCTAGCAATTTTTTAGTTTTAGGTCTTCAAGTTAAATCATCGGTCCATTTTGAGGTTATCCTTGTATAAGGGATGAAATAAGTATCTATGAAAATTCTTCTGTATTTTCATATCCAATTTTTCCATAACAATTTTTAAAAGAGACTGTCCTTTAACTAAGGTTTGTTCTTGGCATCTTTGTGAAAAGTCAATTGACCTTAGAGTTATAGGTTCATTTATGGACTCTCCACTGTTTCCATTGGACAATATACCTGTTTTTTTTTTTTAATGCCAGTACTATGCCATTTTTATAACTAAAGATTTATAATATATCTTGAAATCTGGTAATGTGAGGTTTATAGCTTGGACTTATTTGGACAAATGTTTTGGCTAATCAGGATCCTTTGTGGTTTCATATGAATTTTAGGTTTGTTTTTCTATTTCTTTGAAGAATAACCTTGGAGTATTGATAGGGATTGTGTGGACTCTATAGGTCACTTTGGGCAGTATAGACAATATTAATAACAATATTAATTCTTCTAATCCATTGAACACAGGTTATCATGGGATATTAAAACATTTATTTGTGTCAATTTTAATTCAATATTTTATGACATTATATCGATCTTTCATTTCCTTGGCAAAAGTTACTTCTAAGTATTTTATATTTTTTGATGCTATTGTAAGTAATATTTTCTTAATTTCTATCTCAGATAGTTTGTTATTAGTATATAGAAATACTACTGATTTCTATATGAGAATTCTGTGTTTACTGAATTTGCTGATCATTTCTAATAGTTTTTTTTTTTTTTTAATGGAGACTTCAGGATTTACCATGCATATGATTAGTAAAATTAGGAAAATTTTACGTTGTCCTTCTTGGGTGTCCTTTATTTATTTCTCATGCCTGATTGTTTAAGCTAGGACTTCTAATACTGTGTCAAACAGAACTGGTAAGAATAGACATCCTCATCTTGTTCATCAGCTTAAAGTAAAAGCCTTCAACTTTTCACTATTGAATATGATGTAGCTGTGGGCTATTTATATATGGCCTTTATTGTATTGAGGAATATCCTTTTCATACCCAATTTGTTGAGACTTGTTATCACGAAAGGAAGTTGAATTTTGTCAAACATGTTTTCCCATTCTTTTATATGATCATATGGTTTTAACTTACATTCATCAATATGGTGAATCACATATTGATTTGTGTATGTTGACTCAACCTTGTATACTAGGAATAAATCCCATTTGATCATGGCGGGTGGTCCTTTTAATGTTGGTAATATTTGCTAGTTTTTTTTGAAGATTTTTGCTTTGGTGTTCATCATTGATAAAGACCTGTAGTTTTTTGTTTGTTTGTTTGTTTTGTTTTGTTTTTCTTACAGTGTCTTTGTCTTTGGTGTTAGGATGATGTTAGCTTTGCAAAATTAGCTTGATAATATCTCTTTCTCTTCAAGATTTTAGGAAGAGTTTGAGAAGGATTGGCATTAATTTTTAAATGTTTGGAAGATTTCACCATCAAGCCGTCAGGTCTTGAGTATTTCTTTAATGATAGACTTTTAATTACTGATTGAATCTCCTTCATCATTATTGGTTTGTTCAGACTTCCAGTTTCTTTGTAGTGTAGTCATGGTAGGTTATATGTTTTCAAAAATTTATCCATTTTCCTAGGTTGCCTAATTCATTAGCATATAATTGTTCATGGTAGTTTCTTATGATCCTTGGTATTGCTGTGTTGTCAGTTATAATTTTCCTATTTCACTTCTGATATTGAGTCTTCTCTCTTGTACTCTAGGTAAGGATTTGTCAATTTTGTTTAGATTAAAAAACAATTTTAAGATAGTTTCACTTGCATTTAATATAAGCATTCATAGGTGAGGACTTATTAATCTAGGGCCTTTTTATTATTTTCTGGTTGTTTTGTAGACAGCCAATCCCTTTCTTCCTCTCTTGCTTTCTTCTTTTATGGTTTTGTGGTTCCTTACTTCTTTCTGTAGTATTATGCTTTGGATCTTTTCATCTTTTGTATATATATTGTATATTTTTCCTGGGTTCTTATGCTGAGGTTGCAAAAACATCTTATGAAGGGCTATTTTAAGTTGATAAAAGCTTAATTTTGATCACATACACAAATTTTACATTTTTATTCCTTGTTGTTATGGTTTGGATGTGAGGTGTCCCCCAAAAGCTCATGTGTGAGGCAATGCAAGGTTTGGAAGAGAAATGATTGGGTTATAGCATTAACCTCATCAGTGGATTAATTCCTCATGGGATTAACTGAGTGGTGACTGGAGGCAGGTCAGGTGTGGCTGGAGGAAGTGGTTTATTGGGGACATGGCTTTGGGATACATATTAGTATCTGGCCAGTGAAGATCTCTCTCTCTCTCTCTGTCTCTCTCTCTCTCTCTCTCTCTCTGCTTCCTGACTACCACTGAGCTGCTTCCCTTTGCCACACTCTTCCACCATGATATTCTGCCTCACCTCAAGCCCCCAGGAATGGAGCCGACCTTCTATGGACTAAGACCTCTGAAATCATGAACCCTCAAAATAACTTTTCCTTCCCTAAAATTTTTCTAGTCAGATCCTGTAGTCACACTGGTTAAAAAGCTGAATAAGAGAAAACGCCCAGTGGCCCACGGAGGGGCAGAGCTTCCAATCACTCCTGCAAGGTAGGCGGGCCTGCAACCCACCGACAGAACAGGAGCAGCGGCCTGCTGAGAGGCAGAGCTGCCCCCTCTCCCTGCGCCGGCAAGGTAGACGGAACTGTGACCAC
This sequence comes from Marmota monax, assembly GCF_021218885.2. Classification (NCBI taxonomy): domain Eukaryota; kingdom Metazoa; phylum Chordata; class Mammalia; order Rodentia; family Sciuridae; genus Marmota; species Marmota monax. The sequence continues at coordinate 31,513 of NW_026693131.1, read as the reverse complement.
CCACAGAACAGGCCCAGCGGCCTGCTGAGGGGCAGAGCTGCCCCCCACCACCCACGCCTGCCAGGTAGGCGGAACTGTGACCACCGACAGAAAAGGCCCAGTGGCCCGCAGAGGGGCAGAGCTGCCAACCACTCTTGCAAGGTAAGCTGGGCTGTGACCCACCGGCAGAACAGGTGCAGCGGCCTGCTGAGAGGCAGAGCCGCCCTCTCCCCCCGCGCCTGCAAGGTAGACAGAACTGTGACCACCAATAGAACAGGCCAGACCTGCAACCGACAGACAGAACAGGCCCAGTGGCCTGAGGAAGGGTAGAGCCACCCCCCCCGCACCTGCAAGGTAGGCGGACCTGCAACCCACTGGCAGAACAGCCCCAGAGGCCTGCAGAGGGGCAGTGCCGCTGCCTGCACCTGCAAAGTAGGCAGAACTGTGACCACTGACAGAATAAGCCTAGTGGCCTACAGAGGGACAGAGCCACCACCCGCGCCTGCAAGGTAGGTGGACCTGCTACCGACCGGCAGAGCAGGCCCAGCGGCCTCCGGCATGGTAGGCACCTTGCCCCAATTGGAGGAGGGGCAGAGCCGCCGCCAGTGCCTGCGAGGGAGACTTTGCAACTATACAAGACCAATATAAATATATAGGGGGAAATTCAATAGCACAACAGTTTCACCAAGTAGAAAGGAACGCAGACAGTATGAAGAGACAAGGAAAGAAAGGACCACAAGCAATGCAGGTCAACTCAACGTTAGAAGAGGTAATAGCTGCAGCAGATGGAATGTCAGATAAAGAATTCAGGATATACATGCTTCAGATGATCTGGAGTCTCAAGGAAGACATCAGACAGCAAAATCAGACAATGAAAGATCACTTCAACAATGAATTACATAAACAAATCCAAGAAGCAAAAGATCAACTATACAGGGAGATAGAGGTTATAAAAAACAAAAAGAAATCCTAGAAATGCAGGAAGCAATAAACCAACTTAAAAACTCAATTGAGAATACTACCAGCAGAGTAGAACACTTAGAAGATAGAACATCAGACAATGAAGATAAAGTATTTCAACTTGAAAAGAACATAGACAGCTCAGCAAGACTGTTAAGAAACCATGAGCAGAACATCCAAGAAATATGGGATAACATTAAGAGACCAAACTTAAGAGTCATTGGGATGCAGGAAGGTACAGAGCTCCAAACAAAGGAATGAGCAATCTATTCAATGAAATAATACGAGAAAACTTCCCAGACTTGAAGAATGAGACAGAATCCCAAATCCTAGAAGCCTACAGGACGCCGAATGTGCAAAATCATAAGAGACCCACACCTAGACACATTATAATGAAGATGCCCAACATACAGAATAAGGAGAGAATTTTAAAAGCTACAAGAGAAAGGAAGCAGATTACATTTAGGGGTAAGCCAATCAGGATAACAGCTGATCTTTCAACACAGACTCTGAAAGCTAGAAGATCCTGGAATAACATATTTCAAACACTGAAAGAAAATGGGTTCCAACCAAGAATTGTGTATCCAGTGAAATTAAGCTTCAGGATGGAAGATGAAATTAAAACCTTCCATGATAAACAAAAGTTAAAAGAATTTGCAGCTAGAAAACCATATCTTCAAAACATCCTCGGCAAAACATTACAGGAAGAGGAAATGGAAAATAACAATGAAAACCAACAGTGGGAGGTAGGAGAGTAAAGGGGGGGAAATAATCAAAGAGGAAAACAAACCATGTTTAGTAACATAAATAAACAAATATGGCTGGAAGAACAACCCATATCTCAATAATAACCCTAAATGTTAATGGCTTAAACTCACCAATCAAAGACACAGGCTAGTAGAATGGATCACAAAACAAGACCCAACAATATGCTGCCTACAGGAGACGCATTTGATAGGAAAAGACATACATAGGCTGAAGGTGAAAGGTTGGGAAAAATCATATCACTCATATGGACTTCGGAAAAAAGCAGGAGTGTCAATACTCATATCAAATAAAATAGATTTCAAACCAAAGTTAATGAAAAGGGATAAAGAGGGACACTACATACTGCTTAAGGGAACCATACACCAACAAGACATAACAATCATAAATATATATGCCCCAAACAATGGTGCAGCTATGTTCATCAAACAAACTCTTCTCAAGTTCAAGAGTCTAATAGACCACCATACAATAATCATGGGAGACTTCAACACACCTCTCTCGCCACTGGACAGATCTTCCAAACAAAAGTTGAATAAGGAAACTATAGAACTCAATAACACAATTAATAACCTAGACTTAATTGACATATATAGAATATACCACCCAACATCAAGCATTTACACTTTTTTCTCAGCAGCACATGGATCCTTCTCAAAAATAGATCATATATTATGTCACAGGGCAGCTCTTAGACAATATAAAGGAGTAGAGATAATACCATGAATCCTATCTGACCATAATGGAATGGAACTGAAAATCAATGATAAAAGAAGGAAGGAAAAAGCATACATCACTTGGAGAATGAACAATAGGTTACTGAATGATCAATGGGTTATAGAAGACATCAAGGAGGAAATTAAAAAATTCTTAGAAATTAATGAAAACACAGACACAACATATCGGAATCTATGGGACACATTGAAAGCAGTTCTAAGAGGAAAATTCATTGCTTGGAGTTCATTCCTTTAAAAAAGAAAAAACCAACAAATAAATGATCTCATGCTTCATCTTAAAATCCTAGAAAAAGAAGAGCAAAACAACAGCAAAAGAAGTAGAAGGCAAGAAATAATTAAAATCAGAGCTGAAATTAATGAAATCAAAACAAAAGAAACAATTGAAAAAATTGACAAAATTAAAGTTGGTTCTTTGAAAAAATAAACAAAATCGACAGACCCTTAGCCATGCTAGCGAAGAGAAGAAGAGAGAGAACTCAAATTACTAGCATACGGGATGAAAAAGGCAATATCACAACAGACACTTCAGATATACAGAAGATAATCAAAAATTATTTTGAATCCTTATACTCCAATAAATTAGAAGATAGTGAAGGCATCAATAAATTTCTTAAGTCATATGATCTGCCCAGATTGAGTCAGGAGGATATAGACAACCTAAACAGACCAATATCAATTGAGGAAATAGAAGAAACCATCAAAAGACTACCAACTAAGAAAAGCCCAGGACCGGATGGGTATACAGCAGAGTTTTACAAAACCTTTAAAGAGGAATTAATACCAATACTTTTCAAGCTACTTCAGGAAATAGAAAAAGAGGGAGAACTTCCAAATTCATTCTACGAGGTCAACATCACCCTGATACCTAAACCAGACAAAGACACTTCAAAGAAAGAAAACTAGAGACCAATATCTCTAATGAACCTCGATGCAAAAATCCTCAATAAAATTCTAGCCACTCGGATACAAAAACATATCAAAAAAATTGTGCACCATGATCAAGTAGGATTCATCCCTAGGATGGAAGGCTGGTTCAATATACGGAAATCAATAAATGTTATTCACCACATCAATAGACTTAAAAATAAGAACCATATGATCATCTCAATAGATGCGGAAAAAGCATTCGACAAAGTACAGCATCCCTTTATGTTCAAAACTCTAGAAAACACTAGGGATAACAGGAACATACCTCAATATTGTAAAAGCAATCTATGCTAAGCCTCAGGCTAGCATCATTCTGAATGGAGAAAAATTGAAGGCATTCCCTCTAAAATCTGGAACAAGACAGGGATGCCCTCTCTCACCACTTCTGTTCAACATAGTTCTCGAAACACTGGCCAGAGCAATTAGACAGATGAAAGAAATTAAAGGCATCAAAATAGGAAAAGAAGAACTTAAATTATCACTATTGGCAGATGACATGATTCTATACCTAGCAGACCGAAAAGGGTCTACAAGGAAACTATTAGAGCTAATCAATGAATTCAGCAAAGTGGCAGGATATAAAATCAACACGCATAAATCAAAGGCATTCCTGTATATCAGCGACAAAGCCTCTGAAATGGAAATGAGGACAACCACTCCATTCACAATATCTTCAAAAAAAAATAAAATACTTGGGAATCAACCTAACAAAAGAGGTGAAAGACTTATACAAAACTACAGAACCCTAAAGAGAGAAATAGAAGAAGATCTTAGAAGATGGAAAAATATATCCTGTTCATGGATAGGCAGAACTAACATCATCAAAATGGTGATATTACCAAAAGTTCTCTATAGGTTTAATGCAATGCCAATCAAAATCCCAACGGCATTTCTTGTAGAAATAGAGAAAGCAATCATGAAATTCATATGGAAAAATAAAAGACCCAGAATAGCAAAAAACAATGCTAAGCAGGAAGTGTGAATCAGGCGGTATAGCGATACCAGACTTCAAACTATACTACAGAGCAATAGTAACAAAAACAGCATGGTACTGGTACCAAAACAGGCGGGTGGACCAATGGTACAGAATAGAGGACATAGAAACCAATCCACAAAACTACAACTATCTTATATTTGATAAAGGGGCTAAAAGCATGCAATGGAGGAAAGATAGCATCTTCAACAAATGGTGCTGGGAAAACTGGAAATCCATATGCAACAAAATGAAACTGAATCCCTTTCTCTCGCCATGCACAAAAGTGAATTCAAAATGGATCAAGGAGCTTGATATCAAATCAGAGACACGCCGTCTGATAGAAGAAAAAGTTGGCTACGATCTACATACTGTGGGGTCGGGCTCCAAATTCCTCAATAGGACACCCATAGCACAAAAGTTAATAACTAGATTCAACAAATGGGACTTACTCAAACTAAAAAGTTTTTCTCAGCAAAAGAAACAATAAGAGAGGTAAATAGAGAGCCTACATCCTGGGAACAAATCTTTACTCCTCACACTTCAGATAGAGCCCTAATATCCAGAGTATACAAAGAACTCAAAAAATTAGACAATAAGAGAACAAACAACCCAATCAACAAATGGGCCAAGGACCTGAACAGACACTTCTCAGAGGAGGACATACAATCAATCAACAAGTACATGAAAAAATGCTCACCATCTCTAGCAGTCAGAGAAATGCAAATCAAAACCACCCTAAGATACCATCTCACTCCAGTTAGATTGGCAGCCATTATGAAGTCAAACTACAACAAGTGCTGGCGAGGATGTGGGGAAAAGGGTACACTTGTACATTGCTGGTGGGACTGCAAATTGGTGCAGCCAATTTGGAAAGCAGTATGGAGATTTCTTGGAAAGCTGGGAATGGAGCCACCATTTGACCCAGCTCTTCCCCTTCTCGGTCTATTCCCTAAAGACCTAAAAAGAGCATGCTACAGGGACACTGCTACATCGATGTTCATAGCAGCACAATTCACAATAGCAAGACTGTGGAACCAACCTAGATGCCCTTCAATAGATGAATGGATAAAAAAAATGTGGCATTTATACACAATGGAGTATTACTCTGCATTAAAAAATGACAAAATCATAGAATTTACAGGGAAATGGATGGCATTAGAGCAGATTATGCTAAGTGAAGCTAGCCAATCCCTAAAAAACAAATGCCAAATGTCTTCTTTGATATAAGGAGAGTAACTAAGAACAGAGTAGTGATGAAGAGCATGAGAAGAAGATTAACATTAAACAGGGATGAGAGGTGGGAGGGAAAGGGAGAGAGAAGGGAAATTGCATGGAAATGGAAGGAGACCCTCAGAGTTATACAAAAGTACATACTAGAGGAAGTGAGGGGAAAGGGAAAAATAATACAAGGGGGACAAATGAATGTCAGTAGAGGGGGCAGAGAGAGAAGAGGGGAGGGGAGGGGAGGGGAGGGGGGATAGTAGAGGATAGGAAAGGCAGCAGAACACAACAGACACTAGTATGGCAATATGTAAATCAATGGATGTGTAACTGATGTGATTCTGCAATCTGTATATGGGGTAAAAATGGGAGCTCATAACCCACTTGAATCAAAGTGTGAAATATGATATATGAAGAACTATGTAATGTTTTGAACAGCCAACAATAAAAAATTTAAAAAAAAAAAGCTGATTAAAACACTTGTCCTCCCATGTTTTATGTTTTTGGTATCACCTTTTACATGTTTTTATAAAATGTCTTTTTAATGAATTATTTTAAGCTTTCATTGATTTTAATAGTTTTGCCTTATAAAATTTATATTAGAGATAAAATTGGTTTCCCTATAACTGTACAGAATTAGTGTCTTTGATTTGACAAGGTACTTATTTTTACTGGTGAGCTTTATACTTTTATATGTTTTCATGTTACTCTTTAGTGTCCTTTTCCTTCAGGAGAAAGAATTTCTTTTAGCATTTCTTGTGTGGCATGTGTGGTGGTGAAGCTTTCTCACGGTTGTTTATCTGAGAAAATATTTATCACCCCTTCTTTTTTGAAAGACAGGATTTTGAGGCATAGTGTTCTTCGATGGCAGGTTTTGTTTTGGTTTTTCACAGGGTTGTGAATGTATAATCAATCCTACTCCTTTCAGGCCTGCAAAGTTCTGCTGCAAAATTCACTTAATTGTATGGAGCTTCCTTACATGTTATGGATGACTTGCTTTTCCCTTACTGCTTTCAAAACTCTTTATCTTTAGACAACTTGATTATGATGTACCTTGGTATGAGTGTCTTTTGATTCATCTTATTTGGTGTTCTATTAGATAGCTGGACCTAACTTTCTATTTTCTTTCCCCAGGCTCAGTAATTTGTCTAATTCCTTTGACTTTGTTTTCTGTTCCTTTCTCTCTTTCTCATTATGGAACATCAATAAAGTATATATTATTTCACTTGATGGTATGCCATAGGTCTCTTAAGCTACTTTCACTCAATTTCTTTCTCTTTTCTTCTCAGGTTAGATTATTTCCAATGACATCCCTTCAAGTTTAATGATATTGTTTTCTGCTTGATGTAATCTGCTACTGAATACCTCTATTAAATCATTTAATGCAGTTACAGTTTTCCTCCAATCTGTGATTTTCAGTTTCTGGAAATTTGTTCTTTTATTTGGAATAATTTCTTCTTTCTTCATTTTCATTGATTTTCTGTGTTGGTTTTGAGCATTAGATAAGACCACTACCTTTCCTAATGTTGTCATTAGGAAATGAGGTCTCATGTCAGAAAATACTCATCTATCCTCCTGGCCAGAAATATTAAGGTGCCTCTCAAACATTTATGTTTGTCCTGACTGATGTCTCTGGTTTTGTTTATCCCCTGGAGGTTAAGATGTGCCATATCCTATCAATCCCCTGAGACTAGAATAGATAGGAACCAGACTCTCTAAAGGTCCCTGGAAAGGTTGGGATACTGGATATATCTTTTAGTTCCATCTGTCTTCACCATGAAGCTGATCAGGGGTGTTTGTCTCACACTTTCTCTGCACTAAGCTGGGTATAAGAACTGTGACAAATGCCTTTACTCATATTCACGCAGCCCCTTCTGATCTTGGAAAGAGCAACTGGAAGTGGCCGTATTATACATCCACCTGTGTGTTTTCTGATGTCCAGGGCCACTCAGGAATGCAAAGCCAATTCAACTCAGAGTTGGGCCATTATGGAGACAGACCCTTGGGTAGGAGGTATGGAAGTTGTTGGCACTTAGCTATCCTGTAAGAATGAGTAGGTCTGGAATTTCTGTTGGGGTGAGCTGGAGGGAACGCTCATGAAGTGTTGAATTTGGGCTGAATCAGAGAGACCCTGTTTATTTACCATGTTGGCTCCCCTTGAAAGTTTCCAATGCAATCCCTTGTAGGCAATCAATGGAAGCATGTGCCATAAAACTCTTGGAGAGAGAAAGCACAAGCTAGACATTCCTACTCCTTTCCTGCACTGCTCTGAGGTGATTTTGCTCCTAGAAATGTTTGTAGTCCTACTTAAAAACCACCTTGTTTGTTCTTAGTTCTAGGGAGACTCACATAAATTTATTTCCCTCTGCTTCCCTCTGCTTCCTCAGTGGAAGCTGTGAAAGATAGGGTGCTCAATGTCTGGGCAAACACCTCCAGATTGACCCAGGGTCAATATTTAACTGCCCCTTTAACACCCTGAGGCAACTTAGTTGGAAACCACACTGCTGAGTAGCACTGGAAGAGTATGTCATAAACACCCTTTGGGGAGAAACAGAAAACTGCCCTTTTTTTAAGCCCTTTCTCTTCACTGTTTCCAGGAGATGAAGCCGCTGGAAGTGCTTTGAATTCAGAGGTCATCTTATATGAATAAGTATGTTATAAACTGCTGTTTATATTTATGTTTATTATTTAGGCAATTCTTAACTCACATAAGGATTTTTCAACAGCTTGCAGTCATTGTGATTAATCTCATCCTCAGGTGTCTACAACCAGCTGCCTGGGCCAGTTTCTTTTGATTAAATTCTCTCTTATTTGGAAGCCTCCACATAGTGCTGTTCCTTCTGCCTGAGGCATTCCTATTCTTTCCTCCCTTCTCTTGTCTGCAGTAACTTTACAATAGGCTTCAGGTCTCAGCTGAGGTGTTCTCTCTCCAGAAGTCTGTTGAAATGTCCCTCCAGTAGGCATTCTGACCTCCTACTGCTCATCATATTGTGCTATATTTGCCCATTAAACATGAAGAATGTTTAATATGCCCTCTCCCTACTTGTCCCTGTAAATGAGCTGAGTTTCACTATTGGAGGGATCTCTACATATGTGAGTTGGAAGGAGCTGGATTAGAGCCTGATTTCCCCACATAAGAAAACTCTGGGAAGTAAGAGTGTTGTCCTGGTGGGGAATGAGAGATCCCATTGATTAGAGTCAGATACTTCAGAGGAAGACATATTGAATAGGGAATTATTAACCCAAATTTATAGGGGTTTATTATACGTTATTTATTATAACCCCATTTTGAGTTATGCAATATGTCATTTTCAGGGAATCATAAAGGTTTATATAAAAAGGTAAGTACTCGATAGATTTAGGATTTTTAATTTTTGTAGAAAAAAAGAATGAAGTATATTGATTGTTGTAGATCCAAACAAAAATTGCTGTCATATTTAATAAAACTTCCTATCTGTATATATTTGCTTATCTGGCTCCTGCTTGTCTACAGACCCTAAGCATTTAAGCTCCATGCATTATTCCTCCTACGTATACCACATAGAAGGTCCTTAATGAATGTTGACTGAATTAAGAACCTTGGTTCTAGACCAGAGTATGCAGTAGATACTGAATATTTTAAGCAATCCTTATGAAGTTGGAATCATTTTGATGAGGATAAAAGGCATTAATAACATCATGATGTCTGAGATCGCTACTCTTACTCCAGTTCATACTCATCAGGCATGGGGATAGGGATGGTGAAAAGTTCAGAGATGTCTGTTTCACACAGTTCTTGGTAATAAAACCAAAGTGATTACATTTTAGCATCATAACATCCCCTTTAAAATGTCCTGATTCTCATGGAGCTCTGGCTAGAAGAACTGGTCCTTCCCAAATCGGGAAGTTTCTAACTACTGAGCACCCTGGGTGGGACCAGAAGTCCCATTTCAGTACTTGTGACTCACAGCAAAGCTGGAAAAAGAACTTTGGATCTGAGACCAGAGGCCTCTGAGAGGTCTGTGATGGAAGGGTGGCCTTGAAGATTTCTAAGATGCTCTCCAGGCCTTTTCTCAGTCATCCTGATGGGTTGCATTTCTGCTCATGTCTTTAGCAAGCAGTCACTTGGCTGTACCTTATGTCTGGACTTCTCCCTCCTTGGGTGAACCCTCACATTTTTTCTTTGCTTTTTCCCTGATCAGGCCAATAATTTCAAAATCTTTCCTCTCTGCTTCCATTTGCTCCAAAGTCTCACTACACATCTGCCCCAAAGCAGCCTGTTATACATTTGCTAAATGCTTTTGTTGTTTTGAAATTTCCTCTGCCAGATAAATTAGTCTATCATCCTTAAGTCTGGGTTTCCACAAATCCATGGTTTGTACACAGTGTATCCAATTGTTTACAGTGTTATAAGAAGGTTGACTTTCTCTCACATTTCCAATAGAATCTTCATGTTCATCTTAAATTTGTTACCTATTTTCCTCTACCTTGGAGCCCTCACCAGAATTGCCCATTTTGCTCCACTTACATTATAGGCTTTTTTAGTCTGCTCCACCAAACTCTTTCAATCTTTTCCAGTTCTGAAACCATTTCTACATATTTAAGGCAATTTTCATTAGCAACAGCCCCACTTCATGGCACTAATTTTCTGTCTTATTCCATTTTCATTGCTATAATGAAGTATTTGAATTTGACTAACTTCATAAAGAAGATAAGATTTCTTTTCACTCATGGTATGGAGGTCCTAGGTCAAGGGGCCAGATATGAATGGGCTTCTAGCTGGCAGAGCCTGGAGGTGGTGCAGGATGTCACATGGCAAGAGACAGGGAGTACTCATGTGTGTATCTATTCTGATCTCTTTCCCTTTTACAAAGCCAGAGTATTCAATCATAGGTGTTCCACTTGGGTGATCTTGTTATCTATTCCTTATCACCTCCCAAAGTCCCCCACTTTATGCAATTTTTTTTTCTGTAGTGGAATTTAAACCCAGGTCCTCACAGATGAGGCAAGTATTCTGTCACTGAGCTATGTCCCGAACCCAGAATCCTGACTTCTCAAGACCATAGTCAGCTTCAGTTTCTACACTCTTAATAATTCTGAATTCCATGAATTTCAGAGAAAAACCACTTTGAAGCCATAGCATGAGCATTCATTCTTTTATTCATTTTCCCAAATTTTCCAGCAGCTGATCATGTTTCACAAAGGTAAACTGAAAACTCACAGAGGTCTTGTTGTTTTTTTCTTTCTTTCTTTCTTTCTTTTTTTTTGTCTCAGAGGAGACATGAGTGAATCTGAGGGATGAAATTATAAAGAAAGGGGAGAACTTTTACTTTATAAACCTAGTTTAGAGAAAAAGATATCATGTGTTTTATTATTATTTTTAAAAGTTCAGGTTGTCCAGGTCCAGTTTGGTAAGTAGTACATAAGATAGACAGGCAACTCTGAGGACATTTGATGTGGATTCCTCCTGACCATCTTCATCATCCTATTTCTCCCTGTCCTGACTGAGTTGGTGGGGTATGTGGGGAGGACAGATTAGTAGGGGATGGTCATAAAAGTGGGTCTGAATAGATTTTCTTTTTTTGTCTTTACCTCCTTCTTCTTTTCCCTCTTAGGCTTTTTTCCCTTTCTACTCTTAAAATTACTATGCCATTTATAAAATTCAAAGTAACATACATACTTAGTAAAAGTAGTAAACAGTGGAAAAATCTCAAAATAAACTATGTTTTCCTTTAAAAGTCATCTATTTTATATTTACTTAATTGTTGTATATTCCTATAAATGACAAAATTTATCTTTTTTATTCAGTGACTGAGACCCAAATGTGAAAAAAAAAAATAGTTATGGTTAAGTTTTTCTGGTTTCCCTTGTTATCTTAGTGTCTTGTTCTTATAGTTACAAAACTACCCTCAAGTACTTATCAAAATGTTAGTTGGCTTATAGGATGTTAGTAGACAGAGGAGGACGACATTGTAGAAAGTAGAATCGTGGATGAGATGTTTTTAAAAATGTCATCTCCTTATATTTTCAGATGAATGTCCCCCCTACCCATGTACCACACATACATACTGACTCTCCACAAAAACAAATGAGTCTCTCATTGAACCTTTGACCTAAAACATTTACAAGCCAATTATGTGGTCTACTATGAAGCCATTGGATCCAGGATGACCCTTCCAGACATGGCAGCAAACCAGCATCCACAGCTTCCCAAGATACCAAAGGAAGCCCCTCAGAACCTCAGACCTCTGGACTGAGAAGCCCTTAGGTTTCATCCCTTTATTTAGCAAAGGAAAAGAAACCTCAGCTCTGTGAAGTGTCTACAGGAACCCCTGGAGAAGCAGAGCAGGATCAGGAACAGGGAGCCCAGGAAGGGTCTCAGAGAGAGCTGCCTGTGAACCTGATTTCCACATGTTGACTGATGTCTTGGTCTCTGACAATAGGAGTTGAGACATGTGCTAAATGTGCCCAGGGTTCCTGTCCAACTCTCCTGAAGAGAGAGCCTGGGCTAAAGTGTCCCAAAACTTCTCCAGGATTCCCTTGGTCTAACCTCTATTGAAGTTCAAAAGCTGTAGAAAGTGAGAAAAAGGCCAATCTGAGATCATCTAGTCCTTTGCACAGAGACAAAATGTCCAGTTAGTTTAGTCCCCAAACTAACTTGTCAGAAATGGCATTGTCTTCAGAATTTTCAAATTCCTTCCTGAAGGAGGGTTTTCCTAACATTCAGTTTTGGAGGTAGTAATAAATCACAGTGAGGAATGAGCGGGTGGGAACAGCTGCCATGTCTCGTCTTCAGCAGGAATACGCTACTCAAGAAAAGTATGGCAGGGCAGAGTATAGACATATTCAGGACCTCAAAAAGGACAAGGCAATTCTTGAGAGGCTGAGGGTTCAGCCACAACTCTGATACATTTGTAAAGAGAGTAAGATTTTAGAGGAGACCAAACAGAGCCCACTTAGAGATTATTACTTCTGGACTTAGTTGGCAGATACCTCAGAGATGAGCCTGAGGAAGGTTAGGAAGCTTAGAGACAGGAATTGCAGGGAGTTTTCAGGAATGTCTTTTTTTCCCACAGATAATAGCATACCTAATATGGAAACCAGTGCTGGAAAGTAGTGTTTCCTTCCCCTGGGAGACACTCCTAGAAGCCAAGATCAGGGTAGAGTCTGTGGGAGTATCTCACAGCAGAGTGCAAGGTTGGCCTTTCAGGGGGTGAAGACCCCATCCAGAGACACCCCATGGATCAAGGCATGTCTCTTTGTGACAACTCCCCCAGAAGGAGAAGGGAATCAGACACTGTGTGACTCACTTCAGGGTCCCCTCAAACTGACATTAACCTTAAAAATGAATAGGACACTGAAGGAAGAGAAGTTGAGACTCCCAAGGAGAGAATACCCAGAGTTGGTCAGAAGAGTCGTGTGCAAACTTCTGCTAAAAGCAGCCTTCCTGTGATCACTCAGAGAAAAATTGATCCAACTCTTCTGAAAGTTACTTGGCCCCCAGCCTCTCACTGGATGTGTTAGAGGACCCCTCAGAGAATGTTACCTTTCACAATGCTCAGGCTCTTCTGTGAACCCACTGCAAATGCACATGATGCAGCACTTCATTTGACCTGTTGCCACCATGTGGGATGGACAGATTTGTGCAGCTGCTCCAGCTGGTCACCAGGGAAATAATCTAGGAGCAAAAGGAAAAGACTCTGCTTCAAGTCACCTTGTTCCCATGCTGGGGAAGTGTCCCTTCCACTCCCGGATGTTGCTGATAGCCTCTCCTAGAGCAATGACCTTTCCCCCAACCCTTCAACCAGGTAAACCAGAGCATGGAGATAGAGTTGCACCTGTTGAAAATATCAGGGGTCTCTCTTTAGAAGAAGGGAACTCCTCTTTGCCCTTCCAGGAGCTTGAACTGTATGAATCAGATTCCATTATCCAACTTCTAGAAACAAAAGGCTGGTACAGTGGGAACAGCCTGGATGGAAAGACATAAGGCTAGAGAGAGGCCAGCAAGGGAGGTGTAGCTGTGAAAGGTGATGGGCTCCCATCTCCAAAGACACATTTTGGAAACCTCTAGATAACCATATAATGAAACTCAATCTGGGCAAAAGTCTCATGAGCAGCAAATATATTGCCACTTAGATATGTGTCATGTGGTCACAGATAAACAGGCTCCTGGCTTCATCATGGACTCATGGTATAAATGTAAAATGAGAATAATTCAGAGTAAAATAGAAACTATAAGGTTGTATGCAAATATTAGTTTTATTTTGGTAGACCAAAACAATTATCTAGTTAAAAATTACTTTATGAAATAGTTACTGTGAAAGGCAAGAGCTGTAGCATATTTGTGGTTGAGTATATCTTTCTCTTAGGTGCTGGCAATATCCATGAGCATGATGATTCTGTTCATTTTGCTATCTAGTAGTTCATATGAATAAGTAGTTTATGCCTTTCATCTAAAATCCATCTTCATAACTAAGCATTTGAAAATAGAATGTGCCTCTCCAATTTAGTGCTATATAGACAGAAAATGATTAATTTGTTTTCATTTAGTAGAATAAACCCAGATTATGTATATAAAACACCTTGTTGGATCTTTATGCAAAATAAATTTTTATTTGAATTCATTATCCTTCTTTGGGTTTTGGAACAAAGTTACACGATTTGTTATAAAAAAATCATAAAATATTATACTCCAAAGCTATTTTGAGAAGACACCAATTGTGAAAATATATGATTATAATATTTTTATGACACTTGGGAAGCTGAGGGACATGGCTTCCATCAGTGAAGGTGATGGACATAGCTTCCATCAGTGCATCAAAATAAAATTTTCATGCTTAATATGAAGTCTGAAGGGTTTATAATTTCTATTTTGTACTTTTAGGGAGATTATGTTCTGTTTCCTTCCAAATAACATCTAGAATGATGAGCTGTACTGGGAAAAACCTAATACTGTGTGTTCTTGTACATGTGCAGATATGGAGCCAAGGTTTGACTATCCTTTTCTTTCGTCACACAACATTAAGATTTTTAAGTTAAGCGAAGTGTCAACATTAGCAACCTTGTAATTAGCTATTATTATAGTTTATACAATGTGATAAAATTAACCATGTCTGAAAGGTCCACTGTGTGTAAGCTGTAATGACATAGAGAGAAGAAGAAACAGTTACTCTGGAGTACTGAGTGCTGTAAGAGGAGTGCAAATAAAGTGTTTGGGTAAGAAAAAGAAAGTGATTGAACTGTGGAATCAGGAAAATCCTTCTTCAGCAGATTGGAAGTGAGGGTGCTTTGAAGGATGTATAGGACTCCAACAGGTGGGAAAAAATTACCAGTTGGTGAAAATAGCATGAAGACATCGTCATCAAAGAGATTATTTTCCCAGCATCTTAGAAAGTCCACAATGGATTGTCATTGGTCATAGAATAAAGATTAACCTCAGAGGGTTCAGAGTGGTTTCATCTGTGCCTCAGTCTTCTTGCTCCAACCACTGGCTCTCCCTCATTGTAGTGCAGTGAATTCTCTCCCACTTGAGCCTTGGCATTTGCTGTTGCCCTGTCTGAAAGGCCTTTTCCACTGCCAGCCTCTCACTTATTAAACGATACACAGTCTTTAGACCTAAACTTTAAGACCCCGATGAGACCGCACTTACCACCCTTAAACTAAATCTTAAACTAAATCTGGTCTACTAGTCCCTTTACTCCCAAGGCACCATTTTTTTTCTTTCAAGGAACTAATATAAAATGTAATGAAATAGAATGTAAAGAGGGTGTACAAGGGCAAGGTCAGGTCTGTCCAGCTCACTAGGAATGAGCACCATGCCTAGAACTTAATAAATGATCCATATTTATTTATTAAATAAATAAATGTAAATTTTATGGAAATCCATCCTCATATTTAGTGTACTACCATCATCTAAGTTTTATAGAGAGAGAATATATAATAGATTCCATATTTATAATATCTTCAATGTTGCTAATTTTAAGAGTTAAAAGTTGAGACTTTTTAAGAGAATAATCCAGATAGATACATCTTTCTCTATTAAGAACACACTACTTCTATTTGTTTTAAATTGTTCATATTTAAGCTATACAAAATGATGTTATATAATGGCAGAATGGCTAAATCAAATGATTTAACATGTATTACATCATATACTTATTTTTTGAGGTGGTAATACTTAAAATCTAATCTCTAAGTAATTTCTTATTCATAATGGTGCTTTCTTGTAACCATTTCTGGTTAAGCTTATTTTTCTAAAATATGTTATAAGCCTTCTACAATAACAATTATGTTGATCACAGTTGAATATATACTTGATAATTGTTCTTAATTATGAATATTATTTACAATTTTGTTATCATCTATCCATTTTAGTTCATTACAGATTCCTGACACTTTAGCCTTTTTCTTAGCCGATTTCCTTTTAATCTACATAGATTTAGGAATTAATTGCATTCTTCACAAACTTATATGTTAAATTAAGAGTTAATAGGGCTTTGAATGAAAGTCTAAGGAGCAAAGTACATGGTTTTAAAATATAATGTTATGTTAGCATTTTTCTTTTATGTCCTATGAAGATTTCTTTTTTTTTAAAATTAATTGTTGATGGACCTTTATTTTATTCCATTTATTTATATGTGGTGCTGACAATGGAACCCAGTGTCTCACACATGCTAGGCAAGCACTCTACCACTGAGCTACAACCCCATCCCATATGCAGATTTCTTGATGCTTGAAGGAATCTCAAGTCTGATTACCTAGGAAGAGAGATGGTAATAGTATATATTCATACCCTTAAGAGCCAAAGCATTTAAATAGAACACAAAATACATAATAAATTGAATTGAATATTAACAAAGTATCAAATGTCAGTAATTAGTTTTACTTATCTACACAATAAGAAAAGTTAAATCTCTTGGAAGTAACAGATATGTAGTAAAGAAAAGAGAAGTAGCAAAAAATCCTTTATAGTTTGCCCAAATGTTGTATATTGGCCTACATTGACAATACATGTTTTACTCTAATTTGCAAAGAGAATATCCAAATCTCCAAGTTTTGGCATTGTTAACTTTCTGTTGCTGTGACAAAATACCTGAGATAAACAACTTAAAAGGAATAAAGATTTATTTTGGATCATGGTTTCAGAAGTTTCGGTTTGTGGTCACTGGCCTTGCTGCTCTAGGGCTGATAAGACAGGATACCAGCACAGGGAGCACATGGCAAACCCCTCACATCATGGCAGCTGGGGACAGAGAGGGACCAGGTCCCGATACCACCTTCAAGGGCACACCTCCAGTGATCTAACTTTCTGCTACTAGGTTCCACCTTTTAAAGTTTTCACCACTTGCTAGTAATGCTAACATCTGGGGACCCAGTCTCCAAATCTTGAGCCTTTGGGACATTTAAGATCCAAATTAAAATATCATCCTCTACTTCTGAGGCACAATTTTAAAGTATTTTAGTAAAATAGAATGATAGGAATGTCCTTTCCTTCCTGCTATGAATCCTGGATGGACTGTTGGCTTGTCATTCTGCTGCACATTTTTGCACCTTATGAAGAACTGTATTTCTGGTTGAAACAGTTACCCTCCTGTCAGCAGCTGGGGTAGAGTAAGCTTGTCTGACTCTGTAGGCAGCTGTCATTCTCACCTTCTCCAGGATCTCCCAAATCTATGTCATTGCTTGAAATGGATGGCCTTCTAAGAGGAGGGCTCTCTTTCAGCCAAGTGACTCTGAGAAACTGCATTTCCCCCATTAGACCTTGAATAAACTAATTCCAGAAAGTGAAGATGATTAACTAATTCATGTAACAAATTTATTGAGCCCTACAATGAGCAGACTGCTTTAAACACTGGGTATACAGCAGTGAACAACACAGATAAATACATCCTAGTAGTCGTAGAGTGTACATTTCAGAAGAGCAGACAGAAAACAAAACCCACAAGGAAAGAATTAACTTTGCAATATGGTAAATGGTGATAGGTGTGGAGGAAAATAGTGTGCCACAGGGAGATAGTAATGTTGGAAGGGTTATTTTAAATCTGATGTGCAGGGCATCTCATGCGATGAGTAAAGAACTGAGGAGAGGGAAGGACGGACCCTCTAAACAGGTACAACAGTAAAATAAGGGCTCTAATTGGGAGAT
Organism: Marmota monax; assembly: GCF_021218885.2. Classification (NCBI taxonomy): domain Eukaryota; kingdom Metazoa; phylum Chordata; class Mammalia; order Rodentia; family Sciuridae; genus Marmota; species Marmota monax. Next base: position 13,824 of record NW_026693131.1, on the reverse strand, counting down.
TTCTTGTTTATATTTTCAGAAGGATGTTATGCAACAATATGTGTGGGTGTATGTATCCTTAATAAATTTACATAATTCCATCTTTAAAGAGCTAGCTATCTACTCTCATCTACTTAAGTGTGTCTTAGGGTTTTTTCCAGACCCACTGACAGGTCTTCTTCCTTGTCAGGTGATGGCATCAAGTTTCAAGTTGCACACATGCTGCGTGTCTCAACCAGCTCCTCACTGATGGACTGGGCTGAGCCAAGTTCATGGTCCACCTGCAGGTCTAAGAAGCCAGAGGCATTCCTTGTCCATTTCTTTCTTGTTTTCACTATACAATATGATATGTAATATAAAATACTATTATAATACACATGAATATTTATAATGAAGGTATAATACAAAATAATGTGTATGATTTATGCACAATGTATTTCACAACACTCAATAACCAAATAGAACAAATAACAATATATACAAATAAAATTTTCAAAATAAAAAAGAAACTTAGCACATCAATTCCAAAGGTGAGTTTAAAAATTTGCTACATGGATGAATGAGGTTCTTTTAACATTTAAAAAAATATTATGTGCATTATAATTATACATAGCAGTTGGATTTGTATATATTTGTATGTGTACACAATATAGTAATATAATTTGGTCAGTTTCATCCCCAGCACCTTGGTTTTCCAACTCTCCTCCTCCCTCCCTTCCCAGTTCATTTCTGTGCTCTCTTTCCTCTCTCTAGTATCTGATACACATTCTTTCCTGCTAATACTCATGGTCTGCCTGCTCTTTTTTGCTCCTCTGGCCAGCAGAAAGAACTGTCCTATTTGTTCCAGTTTCTGAGTTCACAATGCACTGTGAGACTCTTGCCAACAGAGGTCCTGTCAGTACTCACTTGCCCACTTATCTAGATGTGGAATAAAACTGCCGCAGTCTGGCTGGGCACAAAATCATGAGCCACTCAAGCAGGAACAAACTTTATTTCCCAAACTCCCGCGAAATGCCACGCACAGGGCCTTCTCCCGGGACACACTCCACCAACAGGAAATCCCTCCTCCGGAATTCCCTCCTACTGCACATCCCCAACCAATGGGAAGAGCTCCAAAGTAGCAGGCCAAGGTGAACAGCAGGGGTCTAATCTCCAATTGAATGCACATCTTAACATAATCATTATCATCTCAATGGCTTGCTGGTGTCACCTTTCAACCAAAAAACGCCATGCATCATTCCTACTTGACTGTGGCTCTCAGCATCTCCCCCTTCTCTTTAATTAAACAACAAGCAATGTGGCTTAGGGACCATGCCTGTTAGGTTGTCCAATACAACATATGGTCCTTACCCGTCATTGGATGAGCTGACCTCTAGGCGTCAGCCTCCTGTCTTAGGTTGGTACCACTGCAATTGGATCATACCTGTCACTGACTACTGGTCCAGCATACAGCCATACTTGTGGATAGGCCTTTGCACCAGTGTGTGTGGGGGGGTGAGGTTCTTTGCCTCACCTCTGTTGGCACCCAAATTTTAGACCATCACTAGTAGAAGGGAGGAGGATACAGAAATGCCACGACACCAAGCCAATTGTCGGCTCCTTTGGAAAAATTGTATCACCTGTGACACCATCAGCAAAGATATGCCAGCACTACCACAATTCGCTGTACCAACAGATAGTTCACAATGTATACAAGTGATACATAGTCCAGGCAAGTTCTGCAAAGCGGAGGAATCTATCAATATGTCCATTTCCTCCCAAAGTAAATTGACTCCTTGATTGAGCATTACGGTTGAGTTATTATTCATTGATGCATCAGTTTATACAGTTAACTGTGATAGCTATCGAAGAAGCTGTAATTTGGTTTTATCTTTGTCTTCACCGGCACTGGGATGAAGATAGGAATTCTGGCAATGATGGCTAAAAAAAATATGTAATATTCCAACAGGTACTAAGAAAACAATTTTCTGAACAATTTACATTATCCTGATCAGAATTATTAAATATAATGAAAAGGAAAGGTGAAAGTAAACAAACAGATCTGTTAACCTCCTTATTTGTACACATATTAAAACAATCCTCAACAGCTGCTTACCCAACTTAAATTAAACCATTAAAATCACGTGAAAAAAAAATTCATATCCATTTTTTCATGAGCGCTCCTCATATATGATATATGGACATACGCACATACAGACATACAACACAAAACACAAGTGTGCACACAAATGTACAACACATAAGACAATAGTAAAGGCCTTGTAGCTTTACACAGGTGAAATCTCCATTGCAATGTTTAAAAACTCCACAGTCAAAAAATACAACTGATCAGAAAAACAATAACCTAGGTCTGTATGAGCTCAAAAAATAAAATAGAACTTTATGATGTGGAAAAATGCAATAATAAAATAGATATTGAAAAAAAAGCATCCTGGTTAATCACTGTCACAGATGTAAGAATAGCCAAGCTGGAGCTCTGGATATCAGCTGTTATGGTTTTGAGTCAAATCATCTTCTTTTTGGTCTGTAGAAATCACTTTGTTTAGTTTCTCTGGAATCCAAATTGGCTGCTGTTCTCCCTGTGGAAACACACAAACAGAACCCCGACTCCAGACAATCACTGGGTCAGGACCTTTCCATTGTCCTGTTAGAATATCCTTTCAAAGTACCTTAGGCTTATGTATATTTTTTGGATACATATGTCTTTCCGCAGCACTAAGCCCTGATGAATCCAAATTTAAAAAGTTTAGAGTAAAAAGCATTATTTTAAGTTTATCTTTGGGTGAAGTCTACGTTACCCCTTTTTAAATAACCCTGCTGTATATGCTTGCCTCGGCCTCGGCGGGCGTTCTTCTCTAATGTTCAAACTTCAACATGTGGGGAAGCAGGACTCGTCACTGATAACCGGCGGTATCACCACCACCACCCGACACCGGTAAAAGTTCCACCCTCTGCACCCCACTATCCCTCCCCAGCATCACTCCGAGTATGCGGGTGGCATGGTGGGGTCAGGCAAGTGGAGCATGCATGTTGAAGCTGGACATGCAGCACCCATTCAGTTCCTGGAAATCAGGTGGAAGGTACCTGGAGGCCTTGCTGCTCTTTGCGAGTGTCCCACTGGGGGGCAGCAGTCACCAATGGTGGGGAATCTAGTTAATTTCTCCTGCAGCCAGGTTACTGTAAGCAGGTCTAGAAAGCAGAGTTTGCATGCAGAGAGATGGCTCCCTAGGGCGAATGGGGCAGTAGCTGAGCTGGGAAATTTATATGGAAGACGCTCTTCACCACAATTCCTGGTTCACACTTAGGGTTCAAAACAAAAAAATCCAGAAAAATCCAGGTTTATAAACCAAGGAATTAATGTATGTGACCGCATGCATTCACCAAGCCTTATTTTGATAACCTGTTTACTGGTCTGACTTCTGTATTAACTGCATGCATGGCATATCAAATGCATGCAGTTGTGTTCTATATCAGCCTATGATGTATTTCCTCTGACTCAAAAACTTCTAAATCATGACCTATTGCTAAAAAAGGGGTGAGGAGGCTGACTTAGTTAAGGCTAACTGAGCTATCCACAACATGTCTCATGAGCCAATCAAAGTTGTTTGATATAAGAAAGGGACCGGAGTATGTAAAATACTAGATTAAATGTCCTTGTCTATTGTGAGGTTTGTTGTTTGTGTTTCAGAAACTCCAGCAAGTTAATCTGTATTGTGATTTCCCCTGCTAGGGTTATGCTATGCAGCATTTCTCACTTTTATTTTCCATGGAAAACTTTTTCTCACATCGACTTGCAGAGCAACTGTTCTGCAGAACATGCTCTGGAAAACCCTAACCTGGAGTGACAGGGACCTCCCCAAGCAGTTTCTGTGAGGTAGGATGGTACAGACTGTAGACACTTCTGGTTTTGTCAATGTTGCAAACCAGATTTGAGCTGCCTTCTTTAGGAGAGGGTTGGGAGTGTTCTTCTGAAGAATTAGCCTGGCAGGGAGGACATATGAAGGTTTTTGTGTCAGGTTTTTGGCATTCTTTTGTTTATTCAATCCTCACCACCACTCTCTGAGATAGATCTTGGTTACCTCCATTTTATAGACAGACTGACACAAAGTACTCAAAGTACCACATCCAAGCTCCTTAGCCAGGAAGCTATAGAACTGATATTTGGAGCCAGAGGCCTTCTTTCTTTTTCTTCTTCTTTTTTTTTAACAGTGGATTTCTAGGCATAGCATCTTGCAGCCAGTGTGGACTCGGAGAAGAACTGACTCATTTTAATGATTACCTGAGAAATTAATGATGAAGAGTAGGAATCAAAGCTGTCATGTCTCCAAGAGTGAGCAGAAGGAAGCCTGTAATGTCAGTTGTTGGTGGTAGGCATACCACAATCCTTCAAGTGACATATTGGCTAGGAATAAAAATGGGGCTATGGTTGTAGCCCAGGTATAATGTACTTGCCTATCATGTGAGGCCCTGAATTGGAACCCAAGTACTGGAAAACAAAAACATAAATAACAGTATTTTAGAAAACATAGAATATAAAACACCAAGAATAAATCCTAATGAGTTAACTCTGGACTTGAAGAGACCATGTGCCATATACATCCATGGATTGCAACAAATGTACCATTCTTGTTTGGGATGTTCATATTGAATGAGGCTGTGCATGCATTAGAATAGGTATTGGGAATACGTATTAGAATAGGTATGGGAAATATATGTTCTTTCCAGGTACTTTTGCTGTAAACCTGAAACTGATTTAATAAATAAAATCTATTAGAAGAGGCAGAAGTGGAGGAGGAAGAGGAGATGAGGGAGAGGAGGAAGAGGAAGAGCTTGTCAATGTTCCACAAGGTCCAATGTCAAAGAATTGGTATCAGTGCTTTGAAGTGTGTCTGGTCCTTTTTTCCCTCCCTCCTGTTAGAAGAATTAGTTGTTCCTTTAACTAAGTTCCCATTATTTATGATTCCGATAGTATATTGGTTAGACTGCATTGAATCAAAGTTATTTTCAGGTCTCATTTCCTGAACCCTGACCTTTCCAATGGCAAAGGCAATGTAGTATTTTGTGACGTTTCTACAGTACTAGAAATACGACTACTATAGTAGAGTTTAATAAGTGTTTATTTCATGAATGTATGAAGGCCCTCCTGTGGCTATTGCTTTTTAATGCAGTTTTAAAGGATTTTGCCAGAACGTGCTCTTTTTGGCTTTCAGAATCCTGAAAACAGCTGCCTCCATGTGGTTTATCCAAGAGACAGTGGTACACTGGAGCATGAGAAAACATTGAAACATTGAAGGAAGTTTCTGAGAAATTAAGAACATAACAATAATCCTAAACTAAGAATTTATACATACTGAGAATCTTCACATTAGTAACATTACTATAGTAGAGTTTGGGAAAAACAACTAGTCCTTGGAGACAATAAATATAAGCAAATGCAATGACAAATTCTGGACCAGAATTCTGTGTGGTGACACCAGTCAGCTGGGGAGTTGTCAGGTGTGGGGAGTGGAAGATCTTACTGGACAAAAGCCACCTCTGTATCTTCCCAGTGGCTGTGTGAAGTGCCACCGGCTTTAGGTTTGATAAATGTAAATATGTGGACTGAATTCCTGGGAAAGAGGACATTTGCCATGTTATTATTATTCATTTATATCTTCATAGGAATCATATGCAATTCATTTTCTTAAAAGAAGGCTTTAAGAGGGACATATAGAAAAACTTTAGACATTGATGCTTAGAGTGAAAAGGGAAACTTAAGAGGTAATAGGGCACTAAACATTATTTTTCTTTAATTTCCCCAAATGCTAGCATGTAGTGGACAAAGTGAATACTCTTAGTTACACAACTGCTTTAATTTTAGGACTAAGGCATCATTTTTAATTTAAATAATGTACTAGTTTTGTTTAAAATAGGAGCATTGAAACTGTAAAGGTTTTATTAGTCAAGGCCCTGCTCCTTTCTGCCTAATCTAGAAGAAGTCACTTAACTTCTCTGAGCTTTGGATTTTTCACTGAGAAAATGGGTACAACAATACCTCTCTGGCTTTCCTCACAGGGTGGCTGCCCATTGAGATCCTTGTGAGTAATGTTTTATAAACTGGACAAATGAATTATGTATAATTGATGTTAGTGTAGGAAAGATGTTATGAAGCTCTGCCACTCATTATCAGTGGAGTTCATTGTTGATGGTACAAAAACCATGTTGTGCCTTGAGTCTCATGTTCCTTTAAGTTTTAAAGGAACGTCTATTAGGTTTTGAAAATGAATGTTATTGGCATTTTAGCTGAAATAAGTGTAGGTTTCAACTCTAGGCATATATACACAGCCAATGATGCTATTTTGAAAAATAACAGATGTTCTTTGGCCACCTTCTCAAAGGATTGTTAATTCATATCAGTAAATTGGGGAGAGAAGCAGGGAGGGACTATGATGCATACAAATCATCGTAGAAACCACAATATCTGATTTGTTCCACAGATTTTTTTGGCAATCAACAAATACTGAGAGGTGTTGGACCTCTCCTCTACATTCCTGTAGCTTTTAAACTGTGTAGGACTTACCTCTGCAGCCCATGAGTTCCTTCAGAGCCGAGCCTGTGGCTTAGAGATTTGTGTGTCGTGGTTTCCAGCAGTGAATATTAGTTAAATCAAAATTTGGATGAGGCTGCATATCAAAGACAAGAGGAAGTGACACCTGGCAGATTTTTGTCTTGAAGGTGGTACCTGCTCCTACCTAACTGAAAGGAGACCTTGCATGGCTTGAAGTCTTCTTAGGAGACCTTGCATGGCTTGAAGTCTTCTTACCAAGTCAAAGGAGATCAAGGAAGAATGCTGGCCACAGTTGTCAAATGGCTTTAGGGCTTAAGAAGATCATGAAATAGCTAGCATGAGGATAAAGAGTTATACACATTAGCAGGATGATTATGTAGCATAGATAGTCTCATCCTTTTTTAAATGGCAAGACCACTCTTAGGTAAAAATCACAATTATGTCCCACAAGGGCAATCAGGTGAGGCTGCTCAAGACCAGATTCTGCCCTAAGGCTCTAACACCTAGGTGGAACCTGGCCACCAAGGACTGAGGGGATCAATTTTTTAGCATGTTTTGTGTAAGTTAGATTTCTGTTACTATCACAAAACACTCCAGATAATCAGCTTATAAATAGCAAAGGTTCACAGTTTTGAAGGCTTAATTCATGGTTATTGGCCCTTTATCTTTGGGGCTGGAGGCAGTTTTGAGAGCATGTGTTGAGGAAACTTCTCACCTTATGGTGGTGAGAAGTGAAGTGATAAAGGAGGAGGAATGTGATCCCACTGTCCCCTTCAGGGTTAAGCCCCCAAAGAATGGGAGACTTCCCACTAGGCCCCACCTCAGCTCAATAGCACCACTTTTAGGAACAAGCCTTTAACAAGTGGACTTTGGTGATCATTTCAGTTGCAAATGAAAGCTCACTTAACATATTCCTGAATTGGGAAAGTCAAATATCTGTCACAAAATTCATGAAGTGGCCTGGAACTGTTTATAATTTAGATAGAGTAAGAAGAAGCAGGGTCAAAATAATGAGTGAACGATTGAAATAAAAGAAGAAAATCATTGATTCTTGGATTTAAAAATACTAGATTTGTCAAAGGATGTGTGTCTATGTGTGTTTATAAGCATGTCACAAAAGACTTTGCACAGTTTAAGCTTCATTTATTTCAGGAATATAGGTGCTGTGATCTTATCCCCAAGATAAAAGTATAAATTATATACAATATTTTATACTTATTTTAGTTTCATAAATACTGAATAATGAATTATTCATTTTAATATTTGAGTCAAACATTCTGAGGGCACACAGTACAGGAAGACTGGAACAAAAGGAAATTTACCGTTAATCATTAAAAAGTTAAATGAGTATAAAACAACTTCAATTTTTACATGTGAGTTAATGTAAGGCAAAAGCACTCTCTAGATAAGATGAATTTAAGGACATAGGTAACCCTGAGATATAAATGTCCGGGTATAAGCAAGAATTACAAATAGTATGCACCAATTTCAAGGCAGTGGAATTGGCAGGGTCCAAGTCAGGGGCTCCAAGAGTAAAGGGGGACTCAGGTAAAGCCTGGATCACAGAAAAAAACAGGAATGTTCCCCCTGGAGTAATATATACTATGAAGAAAGGGTAGAGTGGGAATTGGAACCTCAGGCCTGGACACAGGTTCTGCTGGTTGGTGGGTGGGGAAGGAAGGGACTGTGGGCACACCTTCTTCAGATTCTCAGAACCCTACCAGGCTCTGTGATGCAGGCCTGAGGTTATAGCCAAGCCCAGGCACCCTCAGGGCTCAGATGCCTCAGGCAACCGAGTGATTCAGATGATGGAGAATATTCTCTCTTTTCTGGAAAGCAATACTCAGCCATGACTGAACCCTACCTTAATTTATCTGGATACTGTCCTCAGCAGCATCTTTATGCCTGGGGTAATGTTGCTCCTTCTGTACCTGTGCTACATGGTGTTCAAAGTGTTTTTATCGATACTCTGGAAAAAAAACCAACATCCCAAAGGTAGGGACCCCCAACAGGGGTTCTTCTTGTGGCTTCCCATTTCCCTTCTCACATTAGTAAATGAGTTGGGTTGGATCAGAGAGACATGTAAGGTGGGAAGTAGGAATAGAGGATAAAACTTCACTCTTTAGGGGAAGAGATCAGGCAGGGCCAGGGGCTCAGGGAGGACTAAGATTTCCAACTGAAGCTCACAGACTATTTTGGGGTCTTGGTGAAGGGTTCCAGGAGAAAATGCCAAAAATGTCCTGATTGACATCCTTACTTATGGTAGGTTCTCAGAAGAAGTGTCTCTCCAGACACTTGATCTGAGTGCCATTCCCATGTCACCTATCCTTCATCAAACTTCCTTCATGTTGGGGGGACATGAAGGAGGTTTGATGAAGGATAGGTGACATGTCCTAATAAGGACAGCAGTGCTGACCTCTGAAGGCCTCTTAACAGAGCCAGGAGGCTGAGATCTGTCCCCAGAACATAGGGTCCTGTGAGGGAGGTAGATGTGACTGTTGGCTCCAGATTCTATGATCTCCTTCAGCAGAGGACTTCTGATTGAGAATGTCAGAATGTGGAGCTCAAGAAAAATGCTCTCTTATTTAAGCTTTCTAAATAAGAAAAATTGAAAATATTGTTTTACCTTAAAAAGTTAAAAGAAGGAAGAAATCTCTATTAATTAAGTGTAGAGTAATAATAATTGTCGAGAATGGATAGCTGAGTTTCTTAGAAAAAGGAGAATTGAAGTGAGTACAAGGCCCTGATTCAATTATTTTTGTTCTCAGCAAAAGAAGAGACTCAAGAAGAGAAGAAGTGAAACATTCAAAGGTATGTTTCTTCTTATTTGACCTGAACACTCTAAAGGTGACCCTTCATTCCCCTTCCATGAGGCATCAGGTCCAAGACCTCTGAGGATGTCAGTTTCTAGCCACAGTCTCTCTCAGGAAACAGAGCCTCAGAGGAGAGAGACAGTGGTACCTTACACAATCCTCAGGGTCCCTACTGTGCTCATCCTGGTAATAAAGTAGTGATGGACATGGGCAATGGGTGCTGCTTAATAGGTGACTATGGGAGGTTGAAGCAGGACTACAGGTTGCTTTGAAGTCAGAACTTCTTTTTCCTGACATTGTGCAATGTACTTTTATTTCCTGGGTGATCAGACCCATCTCTGAGGAAATTGCTGAATTCAATGCTTATACCTGCTGGTTCAGAGCATCTAATGGGATTAAATATGTGAAGAACTTCATCACTGAAGCCACACATATAAAAGCATTCTTAATTATTATTGCTCCAGTTGGACTTTGTCTTCAAAATTCTTGGGGGTTTCCAACCTGGATATTAATAAGCTTTTCCTATAAAGGGATCCCTGTGTGATCACTGTGTACAAACATTCCTTATGTATAACCCACTGTCCTGGTTTTCCAGGTCCGAGAATGAGCCAGAGAGAAACACAGGAGTTGAAGAAGCTGTTTTCTGTTATAACAAGGTGATTACTCATTTCTTTTCCTTCATTCCTAGTCCCTTTCTCACATGCTCTATGCATTCCCCAGGGATTCAGTACAGCATGGCCTTCTCACAGGGAGGGGGAGCCCTAGCAACAGGTATGTGAGTGAAGGCCTTGGGAAGTGCTAAAGAGTGTGTTGTGAGGTGAAGGATATGGGAAATGTGAAGGGGGTAGGAGGTTTCACCCACAGGACTGCAGACCTCCTTTTCCTGTATGGTCCTTGTTACAGCTTTGTACTTTGTGTCCCTTTCAGCCCCCTGGGCCAACATCAGGATTGAGACAACTTGCAGCAACTGTTACATCCAGACAACCTCTGTAAGATGTTTAATGAGGTCAGTCATCTGCTATCTCTGACACCCTTGGAAGATGTTGCAAGTATTCAGACACCTTTGGATTCCACAGGTTATGTGAGAAAATCATCACCTTCCAAATTCTCTGCTCTCTCCTCAGTCCCAGGAGGGGAACTATTGCCAGCCTCTCTGTTGAAGCTTTCTCCACCTTCCTCATTCTCTCTTCCCCCTAACAAGGTCATGCCCTCAGTTGACCTTCTCTCACCTTTCCCGTTGAGTGACTCTCTGCCACCAGAGCCTCTTCCTCCCTTGGACTCCAAGGCCATAGAAGACCCTTTACCACCCCCATCACTTTTCCTCCCCCCTCCGCCACCACATCCCACTCAGGAAACAGACACTCTTCTACCACAAGATGCCACTCTGCCTGTGGTGAACAGTCCTGCTGGCTTGTCCACTTCTGTTCCAGTGGGAGGCATGGACCATTCCAGCACAGAGCCCCCTGCCAAGAATGTGCTGTTTTCCAATTTGGCACAAGATGATGTGAAACAGTAATTTCCTGCCCTCCGTTCTGAGAACTTATCTGGGGGAGACACGGTAGCCTACTGTGTGGAGACTCCTAACATCTGGTTTCTGTCCCCTGCTGTCCTGACATGCCTGGAGAGACAACTCAAAAAGAGGGGTGATGTCGTCAAGTGGAAAGAAAAGGAAAAGAAAGCAGAATTTCCAAAACAACATCAGCCAAATTACCAAGGATTTTCTTCAGAGAAAAGGTCAGAGTCAGCTGCTGATCAGCAGGACTCAGCCATCTCTCTTCTTTCATGGAACGAAAAAGGCAAATCAGAGGAACCACAGGTAGATCAGCAGTCCCCTTATCCTAAGAGCTTTGAGGACCATTTACAGAAAAACTACACCCAGCTTTTCTATGGTGTCCCATCTCTACACCCCAAGTCACTGAGCCCTAGTGTACCAGCTTCAGGTGATTATTCCTCAGCCTTTGTCTGCTTCAATACAGCATCCAATGACTCCACAGCCCACAAATCCCCAGTCCTTCTCTATACTCCACCTGTGTTCCTGTCTGTGAGCCTACCTCAACCTTTCCCAAGACCTCTTCCCAACCTCAGCCCCAACATCTCTCTCCTGAACATGCCCAGACCCAGCTTCAGCCTCAATCCCCACTCCCAATTCTGTCACCTTCTAAAAACCAGTTTAGGATCTGTGGAGTGCATGATCTTGGACACAAGAATGAGGCACTATCTCTGGTGCCATCTGAAATTCAGGACCTGGAATACAATGTGACACAAAAATCACAGGAAAGTGTGTGGGGTTTACCCTCTGTGGTCCACAAATCCCAGGAGGACTTTTGTCCTCCAGCTCCCAACATTGTGTTGGTTAACCCATCCTCCAAAGCTCATGTTGCAATCTCCATCCTTCCTGGAAATTATCCCCTCTCAGATGATCTTCAGAAGAAACTAGACCACCACCTTTGAAAGAGGCATATCCAACACTTGTGGGGCCTGCCCCGCAGAGTCTATGCATCCCTGTCACTGATGTGTCCTCTGGAAAAAATTCCTGAGACCTCTGAGTCAAAGAGCAGTCATGGGCTCTCAAGAAAGTCTTTGGATAAGAGTCAGAGCACCAAAGATATAAATAAGGGGGGTCGAGCCAACCCAGAAACCTCCATGAACTGAGCTCAGGAATGCTTCCTCTAAAGATGGGAGTGAGGAAGGCACAGAGAGATGGTACCAAGATTGAGCAAAATCATCATGTGCTGAGTGACCAAGATAATGTTCTGGGGTCTTCCTCAAGGAAGGACCTAGAACATCACTTGCAGAGTCCATCAGGTGGAACTCCAAGTACCTCAATGGTGAATCCACTTCAGAAACAACTTGAAAATGCTTTGACCTCCCACCTGAGCAAGAAATTTCAGGAATCAATGAGGGTCAGTTCCTGACACTGTGCATAGATCATGGCATTCTATCAAGTTGGCATTGCTTGTAACTGAGAAATCCACCAGACAAACGAGTCACAAACCTTTGGCACCAACCAGGACGGACAGCTCTGTCAATACTATCCAGGCTATTTCCTTCCTCGATGCTGGCAAGAAGAGGATGATGGAATACCACATTACACTGTTTCATAAGAGGTTGATATATGGCCTTCCCAACAGGGTTCAGGAATCCCTAGAGACCTTTAATGAAAAAGATTCATATCACTGCTTTTCTCACTCCAAGTTTCCTTTTTCTGCCACCCGTATTTCTGGGGTGGATTCTAAACAGAGCATGTCCAAGACCCATGGAGGAAGATCTAATGCTTTTCATGGAGACAAAGAGAAAACAAAAATGCAATTCAAAGTCTAGATCGTCCTCTCCTTGCCACCGCAATCGTGGTCAAGAAAGAACAGGCGATCCTGACACAAACAGTCTTTGAGATCAAGCATGAGCATGTAGAGGACCTTCGCAGAATAAAGGATGGCAAACCATCTGTTCTGCCCCAGACACAGAGCTTCATAGGCAAAGCTTATCAGAAACCACCTGTAGCAGCCAATAGATGCAGCCCAAAGCTGCCCATGAGGCAAGCTGGGGTTGGACCTCAGGACATAGGACCTAAGAGACTGAGTTCCAGCTACAGTGTAGCAAGGCCTCAGGGCAATCGGATGCCCTGGGGAAGTTCTTCCATGTCCAAGATATCTGAGAAATCCAGGGAGACATTGAAGGCACAGGAGCTCTATGCTTGTCAGTCACAACCTCCCACTGTCTTGACAACCAGAAAGCCAGAAAGCTTCCCAGTGTCAGATGTCTATACTCCTGAAAATTCCCCCCAAAATACCAGTTGTGACAGGCCCTGAATTGTCACACCTTAACAATCCATTGCTTGGTGAGTTAAGGGCTAAAATGAAGAAGGGGGAACCTAGCCAGAAGCAAGGCCATAGCAATGGCATACCCCTTGTTTCAAATAGCTTGACTTCCAAGACCTTCCTTAAACATGACCAGGATGCTGCCTGCAAGAACATGGCAGTTTCCCAGGTCCTTCATGTCCACCTGGACAACACGCATACTAGCATGGAGCATAGGCAGGGGCCCTGGGTCCCTAAGCTTGACTTCCACAAAGACCAAGATAAGAACTGCCCAGCAACTGCTAAGACAATGACCCCTCCAGGACCCAAAACACGCGAGCTTGGTGGAGGGGATGCAGGGTTGGGCACATGCCAACCCAGAAGGAGGAGCCACCACCCTCAAGACAGGACATTAGAGCAGACACTTGGGAGCAAGTCCTGCTCAGCCCAGTCACTGAAGGGACCAGCTCCTCCTGAAAGCCTCAGAAACCAGATGAAGTACTTTTTCAATGGCTTTATCCTAATATAAAAAGCAAAAGGCAAGAAGGTTCCCTGGAAAAGGGCAGCTCCCCATCATCACCTGTGCAGGGCAGAGGCCTAGTTCAGAGCTGCCTTTATTGGGAATACTGACAACCCCAGAATCACGAGAGACAGTGAAAGGTCCTGGGGGAGAAACATGGGCACCAGC
>NW_026693130.1:0-12648 GCF_021218885.2 Marmota monax | reverse complement strand
GACAGAATCATCAACTTCTCTGCTCTCTGCTGTTTCATCAGTCCTTCCAGAAGACCCAATTACAGCACCTTCACCTTTCCCCTCCATTCTCTCACCTAATAAGGTCACCTTAGCAGACTTATTTTCACCATCATCACTGGGTGATTCTCTGCCACCAGAGCCTCTCCCTCCCTTGGATTCCAAATTCCCAGTAAACCCATTCCCACTCCAAATTCGTGCATTTCCTTCCCTCCCATTACATCACACTCGGGGAACAAATCCTGTTCTCCAACCAGAGGCCAATTTAGCTCTCAAGAATAGCCCTGAGGAGTTATCCAATTATGTTCCAACAATCAGAGGCATTGACTGCTCAAGCTTGGCAATTTCTCAATTCGCCTGGTCTCATAACAAGAATATAGTCCTTCCAAGATTACCACACTATGGTTTTCAGGAAGAGAATGCTTCCTTCCATCTACCATATTTCTATTTATGGAAAAATTCTGATATCTCACATATGGAAGGCAGACACATTTCTTACCTTGGATTTAACATACAACAACTCTTGGAGAGACAAATAAAAAAGAGAATGACTTTCCAGATTTTAGAATATAAAGGAAAGAAGCAGGGACCATTGATAAAACAAAAGTGGTCAGAATACCAATTTACATCTTCATGGAACTCACTGCAATCCTTCGTTGATGAGAAAGACACCATAGTTTCCCAAACTGGCTGGGACACCAAAGACAAATCAGAACATCTGGGAATTTGTCAGCACTTTGTATATGTGAAGACTCTGGGGGGAAATGTGGAGCATAAATATAGCCAGCTCTTCTGGGGTCTTCCCTCTCTCCATAGGGAGTCAATAGTGGCTACTCTTCTGGTCTCTAAGAGCTGTTCCTCACTAGAACCTCACTTTGTTTTATTCAATAGAACCTGTAATGTTCCTGCAATCCAAATCCAGGCTAAAGAAATTCCACCATGTCCTCTGGCCCACCCACCTTCCCTTACCAGCATACATTCTCAATCTTTTCCTCACATGAATCCCCAATCCCAAACTTTACCTCTCACTCATGCCCATTCCCTGGCCCATGGTAAATCTCCACTCCATATACTACCATTATCTTCTCCACCCCAGATTCAGGACTATGGAAATATTTTCCATAGATCACAGAATACCGTTGATGCTCACATCTTACCTGGAAATAAACACCTGGAATGGCATGGGTTGCACACACATCATGAACATTTGTGGGGTTTTGGCTCTGAATTTTAAAAGAAGCCTTTTGTCCTCCAGCTCCCACCTTTCCATCAGTCAGGCAATATTCCCAGGCCTATGCATAAGTCTCCATCTTTCCTGGCCATTTTCATATCAGCAGTCAACCCCAGGAGGACCCGGAGCACCAGGTACCAAAGAATCTAATTCCATTTGGGAACCTCCAGTCTTGCAGTCCTATAGGATCTGGAGTATTGATGGAGACTGGGATCACATCAACAGAGACATCTCAGCACAGCCACAGACATACTTACTCACAACCCTCTGAGCTTCAGGGCCACAGTAGCAAGGATCTCAAGAAAACAGAATGGAGTCTCTCAGGAAGTTTCCATGAGAATTTCCCCACAAAGTTTCAGCTGAACAAGGATTTGGCAAAGAATCTCAGGCATATCCTGGGGAAGTGTCCATTAGATAACCCACTAATGGTTTCAGAATGCAATCTAAGGAATAATATGAATGCTGTATCTGAGAAAAGAAGTGACTGTGTGTGTCACTCAAGGAATGACTTAGGGAATGAATTAGTAAATGTTTCAGGGAAGAACTTAGACCTGAATCAGATGAAAAGCATGCTTAGATTACATGTGAGCAGGAAGTGTTGGCAGATCACTACAGGTAGGGTCCCTGTAGGTGTCTGTCTTTCTTGGCTGGATGAGGACAATGCATTGCCGCCTCCTCAAAGTTCCCATACCAATACAGATAACAGAAATAATATGTCATCACTGGTGGGTAGGGTCCAGTGCCAGACAAGCAACACAGGGCTTTCTTTCCTTGATAACAAAACCCAAAAGTTACTAGAAGCCCATATTATTAGGTTCAGGATAAGTCAGAAGTGGGGCCTTCTCCTCAAGGTTCTTGAATCCATAAAATCCTATGTGCTGAGAGAAGCCAAAACATGGCCTCTTCCTCAATATAACTTTGTTTCATCCTCAACCCAAACTTCTGAGCTGGATTCCAAATCTGGAGTCTCCAAGATCCTTACAGAAAGCTCTAAAGCTATTCATCAGAGTCTCCATTATGGATCATTCTCTGCCTGCCCCCTCACTTGTGGTCAAGAAAGTTCAGGACATCCTGAGACAACCATGTTGTGATACTGATCATGAAGTTACAGAGAATGTACAGACAATTGAGAATGGCAGCCAGACATGTCTGCCCAATACAGGTAGAATCAAAGACAAAGTAAGTCATACTGACACTGTATCAGAAGAGAGAGACAGTCCAGAGCAGGTCATAAGGCAAGATGGAGATGGAGATAAATCAAAGGATGAAATGGTAAGTCTTAGCCATAGAACAGACATGCATGAGGGCAAAATGATGGTGGGAAAGAATAAGAATTCAGAACATTATTCCACCTTTGACATGTGCAAGCAGATATTCAAAGCCCATGAGCTTTGTAATCTTCAATCACAAATTGGTACTATCTCAACAACCAGCAAGTTGGAAGATTCCCAAAAGATAAGTGTGAGTGTGAGTAAAATAGAAACTATCCCAGCCACTCAATGCACCCCACCAATAATAATTCCTGAAGATCTGACACAGTTAGACCTTAAAAGACAGGTGTCTTTTAAGCTGGGGAATAAGTCACTTAGCCAGGCTCAAGGCTTTCCCAGAGATGTAGTCCTTCCTTTATATAATGTAAATTCTGATTCTTCACTGTCTCACTCCAAGAGTGACTCTAGTGAGGACATGAAAGTTTTCCAGCAGCTGCATTTCCACCTGAATGATTCAAGGACCAACATGTGTAAACAACAGGAGCTCTGGTTCCCTAAGCATATCTTATGGAATTGTTGGGATATGAGATTCCCACCAGCTGAGAGAAAAATGAGCCCTTTAATATGTAAAGGAGGAAAATATAGAGGTGAGGACTTAGGATTAGACGCAGAGCCAACCTGAGGAGGACAGAAAGTTAGAAGAGGCATCTAAGTCCCTGCCACAAAAAAAAAAAAAGTGTTTTCTTCTGAAAGTTGCATCAAAAAAAAGACAAGACGATTTCTTCAGTGGATTGATTCCAGGATAAAAAGCTCATGCCAGAAGAGTCCTGTGAAAGATAGCGCTCTGTCTGTGAGCCATGACCCTCCTGAAGCCCATAAACTCATGGAAGCCCTTGGAAAGATCCTGGAGGAGAAACTAGCACATAGGCAGGAATGTGAGGCCTGGGAGTTGCATAAACAGAAGAAGAAACTGCAGGCGCAGGCAGAGACTGACAGAGGACAACCTTCTAAGTATGGGCTATCTCTGACAACAACAGAAAGGGTCAGGTCCCTACTCCTGTAACCAAGAAGCTGTGTTTCCTGGCCCAAGTAGTCTTACAGATGTTAGACAGATCAGTGACAGTTTCAGAGCTCCTCAGAAGAGTGTCTCCTTCAAAGATCAGGCATCACTTCAGAGTCAATATCTTCCCCCATTCTCCAGGAAGTCTTGGACCCATCAAATTCCATGTTCAGGCAAGGATACCAGGTACCTCTGGATGCCCTCACATCTGCTAGAGACACTGGATTCAGAGCTTTGATTCTTCTATGCAAACAGAAAATGCTTCTTCAGCATTTAGAGGAAGGAAAATTTTCCTTAAAGGAATAATACAGGCCACTAGGTAGAAGCCTCTCAATTATCACGGTAATACATCCTATTATGGGAACAATATCTCCACAAGAAATGACTAATAAATGTTTCTTCTGATAGAGAGTGGAGTTCTGTGTGTCCAGCACTGCGGTGTAGGTTTCAGGGATCCCAAATGTATGCTTGAATAGTAAGGAGTCACTTTTGCTCTTAAGGCTGTTTGCCTTATTCACCTTTCAGAGGCAAATGAGGACTTATCTAGAGCACCATAGAAGTGCAAGGAATGGTCTTTCAGTACCAAGGCAATACAATGGCTGTGATGATGTCAGACACTGTATCATCCTTTTTAAGGGAAGTGGTCTTGGTCCCTCCTGTTCAGCTGTGCTACATCTTACACCAAGTTTATGGTGATTTGGTAATGTTTGTATTACATATTGCTGTTATGAATATTTCAAAGTTTAATATCTTAAAATAACATTTACTGACTCACAGTTTCTGTGTATTGGGAATCCAGGCAAGGCCTAGTTGGGGTCCCTGCTTCAGGGCTGTAATCAAAATGTCAGTGGGGGCCAGAGTCTCACATGAAGGTTTTACTATAGAAAGATACATTTCTATATTCACTTATGTAGCACTTGGTAGTAGGATTCAGTCCCTCTAGGCCGGATGTACCCAGGGTCTCAATTCCTTGCTGCCAGTGGCTGGAGTTGCCTGCGGTCTCCTTTAGTTCCTTGCCTTGTGGGTCTCTCCAATGTAACAGTGTGCTTCTTCAAAAAGGGCAGTGATATCACCTTTCTCTTATGCTGCTGGGATTTTGGGCAGTTCTGGGAATAAAACTCAGGACCTAAGCAACACTACATAAGCACTCTACTACTGAATTCCATACCCAGCCCTAGAAGCAAATATCTTGTTTAGACCACACTTGAGATGTCAGTGAATTATGCAAATGAATGCCAGGAGGCAGGTTCATTAGAGTCATCTTAAAAGTCTACCTAGCATAAATGTTTTGGAGACCCCACTCATTTAATTGAAACCACAGTGGCCAAAGGTGCCAAGTAAATCCTCATCTTCATCTCATCCATATCCATGTCATCAAGGTCAATAGCTGATTGGAGTAGTGGCAAATTAAAAAGCACGAGAAAAAAGTAGAGAAACGTGGTATGGAGATAAGGTGGTGTATGGCTATCATAAATGGAAAGTAAAGTGAAAGAAAACCTTAGAGCCATCTGATATATCACTGCCAGTATTTAGACTTAAGGAAGGAGAAATTAGGTAAAATAGTCCTCATCCTAGCTCCTCCTGTCTCTCCACTCTGTCCTGGCTTCTAGGCTACAGGCCTACAAAAGTAAACTTTACCTTCTATAGAAATGACTAGGCTTAAAGAGGAAGAAAATGGTACAAGGCTACAGAATTTAATTTCTTTCCCTTTAAATATATTCAATATAGCGTACTTATCATTTCAAACTCACAGCATGAACATCAGAGAGAATGAGTTTCCTAGTTGGTAAAATGCCACTTTAAGGAAATTCAGAGCATAGAACTCTCATTATGGGGTGCTTTCCATGCTCCTATGGTGTAAGAACATGAACCAAGGTAGATGTGGGGGTTTAAAGAGATGAATGACTGATCCACAGACACATAACTTGCTTATATTCAGAGAAATATTGTATGAGGTAGTGAAGCAGAATATGTATAGAGTATTTAGGAAGTGATATCTTCAAATTTAGGTGGTAGCAATAGTGGTCCCACCTGATGATTATGCAAGTCTACCAATGCCTCACTGTGGAAGGAAACTTATGCTAGCAATAACAGGATGATTTCCTCTGTAGGGATTCTTACTCTACTTAAGTATACAACTTTATGTCATTTTCATTTGTGGCAATGTCTTTTACCAAGTTATTGATCAATGTTTCTTCACCCTACTAGAGGGGACATCCACAGGAATCAAAACTAACTTTCCACATTTGTCTTTCAGGAAGTTCTGGGGTATTGGTCTAATGAGTCACTAATGGCATTCATATTTTCTGCCCCACAAAAGAATATTCAAGGCACCTGTTCCTGTTATACAGGTGAATCCAGATTCTCATAAGCTATGTGTTCCTAGGAGGGAGAGGGCAGAAGGTGATGCAGGTGGTGAGTTAAAAGAGGAGAGCTGCTTAATGATAGCAGGGGCTCTGGTGACTTGAGAATCAGGATGTAAAGACAGGTTCCTTAAGAAGATGAGTACTGTGCAGAAGTCCTCTGGGAGATAGCAGGATTTCTTAGGGGGTGAAATTATGTTTACTGAGACAAGTCATCTTTAAGCCCCATTAACATGGCAGTTACAGCAAACATTTTGTTTCCCATTCATGACATATTCTTTGCCAGTAAACTTCCAACTTAATAGGTAAAAAGCCTATTAAGCCCCCAGAAATGACAAAGATTGGATATGTTTCTATCACTTAAAGTAGAAAATTTGAACAAGACTTAATTTCAAAATATTAAATACTGTTTGTATTTGGCAGTTGTGAAACAAACCTGTACTTTTAAGTCTCTACATTTTAGTTACCTTTCTGTCTTTTAATATAAATGCAACCTGAGTGACATAGAAAATAATATACATTTAAGAAAAGGTAGCCTAGAATAGAGCCCCCTTATACTATAGGAAAGATTTGGATGGGAATGACAACAAATATAATTCAAGAAATTAAATAGAGAATTGTTAACTTGGGTAACTCAAAGTATGAGAATAAGGATGGCCTTAGGCAACAGGGTTCCTGCTGGGGATCACATGATACCATTAGGAATCATTTTCTATTTCTTGGCTGTCTTCTGGGTTAGCTTTAATGTTAGACTTTGTAGCTGAAAAGTTCATAGCTGTATCCTCCAAGACTGACATGCAGGTGAAAATGGGGCGTGCCTCCCACTAGTTCTTTCAAATGTCCCATTGTGTCTTCTTGGGTCATATGCCCATTTCTACCCAATCCTCGGGGCCCAAAGTGTGGAATAATCTTGTTGACTAAGCCTGAACAACATATACCATTCTTAAAATAAGAGTGATGGAGAATGACAACTCTATTCTCACATGTTCTGAAAATGAGTATGGAGTTAGTTCCCTAGAAGGAATTAGAGGGAATATTTCCAGAAGGTAAGTAAATGCTGGGTGACAAGACAAACAAAAATAAAATGGATGTCTATTATAGCTGAGTCTCTCACTGCTCCAATTTTGCCTTCTTTCCCAACTAAAACCATTGACTGAAGTTAGGTGTTCAAGGAGAATGCTGATTTTGCAGAGGTCTGTCTGGAGCCCCAGACAGAATGTTCGAATTCGGGGAAATCAATTGGAAGCTCCAATTTCTAGCTGGATAAATGATCTAATACCCTGACCTCTTACTATGCACCCCTTCTCATCTTAGAGGCTTTTGCCTCCATTCCGAGTTAGTTATTGACACATTCTAGAACTTATCACCAGGAATACCTCTCCTGAAATAATTCACTCTGATATTTCACCCTTTATTCTCCTAGCTTATGCTCTAAGTAGGCCAATTTGATGAATTCAGGAACTAGAAGCCACTTTAAAGTTTCTCCTCCACCAAAAAATTGTTTGTCCTAATTTCCTCCCTCTTCAAGGAAAACTTCATGATCTACCTTTATCCATAGACCTGTATAGCTCAACTCCAAAGAGTCCTTCCATCTCTTTTCATCTTTCCCATCTGATAAAATCCAACTTTCTACTGTTTCTACACTGGCCTTCTCCAAAGGGACCGATTCCCTTTGGTTAAAACAACAGATGTAACTTTTAAACTAAACAAATGGTGCTTTCAACATGTCTGAAGATAATCCTTTCATTCCTGTAGGGCTGCTTTGTGCTAGACAATCTTCTAAGCACCTGGGACACACCAGATGCTAATTACAAGAGAGAGGAAACAAAGCTCTCTGTCTTGGTGAAACATGCATAATTGGTTCCTTAGTCAGTTCTCTTACCTATCCAAACTACATCGCTTACCTAAACTTTACCGCACTCCTCCTTGGTTATGCCTATGAGCTAAACCATCATAGAAGAATGATAATCCAACAGGTGGAAATATTTCATCATCAAAACTTAGAATTCCCTCACCCTGATCTCCTTTCTCTCCTCTGCTCTTTTCTTTCTGTTAACACTGAAAGAGGATTCCCTGATGCCTGCCTCCATCTTCTTGGGCTGGACTCTGTCTTTGCTTTCCAGTCCACAAGGGTATGTTGGAACATACTACTGAATTTCTACCTTCCAGAATGAGACCATTTCTACATCATGACCTCAAGACTGCTTTGTGCCAAGTATTTGATAATCAGCATCTAGTGGAGCTCAGATATTTCTGGAGAAATGAATGAGCAATGGAAAGAATTTTAGCAGGGCGGCCCTGCCCAGTAACACTTGCAGGCAGGGCCATGTACAGGGATGGACCATAGCCAGGGATGGGTCTGGTCACATGAGCAACATTCTTCCCTTCCATGCCTGAAGGATCCTACCCTCCATTTGCCATTTTCATCCCAGTGGGCATCCCCTGCAGGTCACCTGCCCATGAACTCCCATAGGAGGCTGCTCTGGGATTCTGTTGCAGCTCCCTAACTGCCCCTCCCTCTCACTTCAGTGTGAATTGCTTATGTTGCTTTGTTCACCTAATGACTATAAAATTAAATTATTTAGAAAGTGAAGAGGAAAAGAAATATTGTATTGCCTTCTCTCATTTTATGGAGGTATATCTGACATTAAAAAACTATGACTTTAAGTATATAATATGATGTTTTTATATTTATTAAGTCATCAAAATCATGATAGCAAATACATCCATATCATTTACTGTGAGGTTCTTTTAAACATTTTTGAGATAACTATACATTAACTTTTAGTTGTATGAAATAGTGTATCTTGTGTACATTTTATTTAGCTTTCTCCCAAGGCAGTATCTTTTAAAAAATATCAATAGTGACATCAAGAAACAAAACATTTGTATCACTACAAGCATGTATCAGGTTGCCTTTCAAAGACACATCCCATACTGCTCCAACACCCTGTCTGTATTTTTAAATTTCAGTAATTTAAAAATTTATATAGGAGCCATTATATGTAATTTCTGGGGATAGGTTTTTATTTCCTCAGCTTAATTCTTTGGAGATTCATGTAGGTGGTTGCATTTATCAGTAGTTCATTCTTTTTTATTCCATGGATTGGGTGTGCTGCAGTGTGCTTTACCACTCATTGGATTGCATGTAGGTTGTTTCCAATTTGGGGCTATTAAGAATAGAGCTTCTGCAAACATTTGAATAGAGTTTTGGATGAATGTATATCTTCATTTGTCTGTGGTAAATGGCTAGGAGAGTAACTGCTGAATACTATTGTAGTCACATGTTTAGTGTTCTATCACACAGTCATTCTGTGGCTGTATCATTTCAAATATCCATAAGCAATGTATTAATGACCCAGCTTCTTTTCATCCCTGTGAGCAGTTAGGTATTCAGAGAATGGGGTGTTCAGACATTGATTCTTTCTGAGAAATCCCCCAAGCCAAATGTAATAGACTTGGCACTACTGAATGCCATCCAGGAGGTTTTCTTCCTTGGCTCCAGCAAACAAAAGTTGATGGAAGACCATAGATGTTTTTGTATGAAGATGATCTGTAGCCTTTCCCTCAAAGCCCATGAATCCATAGAAATCTAAAATATTAAAGAAGATCTGTCTCAGTCCTTTTCCTATTTTAACTTTCTTTCCTCAGCGAACCTTATCTCTGATTGGATTCTAAAGTTAGTGTTTCCAAGTTCCTTGGAGGAAGCTCTAACACTTTTCATGGAGACAAGGTGAGAACAAAAATTTTAGGCTCTGTGCTGATTCATCCTCTCATTGCCATCTCACCTGTAGGAAAAGAAGGACGGGGACCTGAGACAATCACCCTCTGATATCAACCATGAATGTGTAGAGCACATTTAGAGAATAAAGGATGTAGAAAGAATTATCTGCCTGCCACACTGAGCATCACAAAGTAAGTCAGAATCAGGCTATCCTAGTCAACAAATGCAGCACAAAGCTGCCCAAAAGGGAAGCTGGGGCTGGACCTGAGCCAATGGATAAAAGAATGGGTTTTTGTAAGTGTAGAAAGACTTCAGGGCAAAAGGATGAAGATTTCAGAATAACTTCTCTGTCCAAAAAGTCCAGCAGATTATTCTGTACTTTTAAACCACAATATAATATAGTAACATCTTGACAAAGCAGCTAAGTAGAAAGTGCCATGATTGCTGAAGTCCCACACCAACATGATCAGTTCCTGGGGCTAGGATTTGTGGTACAGCCCTTGCCTAGCACATGCAAGGTGCTGGGTTCAATCCTCAGCACCACATAAAAAATAATAATAAAATAAAAAATATATTTTTTATTTTATATAAAATATATATTTTTATTATATGTAATATAATATATATTTTATATATATAATAAAATATATATATAATATCTATATATTATATATGTATATCAAGATCCTAACTCATCAGACCTTCAAAGTCAATTGGTAATGAGTTAAAGTCTAAGTTGGAGAGCAGGGAGCATAGCCAGGCTGGAGGCCTTCCCACTGATATATTCGTTTCTTCAAATAACTTGAATTCCAAGTGTTAGTGATTCATGCATAGGGCACCTCCAGCAGGAACATGGCAACTTCCCATGTGCTGCATGTCTACTTGGAAGAAACAGGAATCCGTATGGAGCAGGGCCAAGAGCAAAGGGACATTAAACATGTCTTAAGCAATTGAATGAATAAAAATTTCCCACATGCTGCAAAGAAACTGAGCCCTCCAGGATCCAAAACAGGAGAGCTTGGTGAAGGGAATATATGGTCAGAGCATCCCAAACCAGAAGGAAGAGCCACCCTGCTCAGGATAAGCATTATAGGAGACACTTAGGGGTAAATCCACCCCAGCCCCATGACTAAAGCTCTTGAAAGCCTTTTCAGAAAACAGATAAGGTGCATTTTGCAATGGCTTTGCAGTACTATAAAATGCAAAGGTCAAGAAATTTCCCTGGGAAAAAGCAGCTTTCTATCATCATCAATGCAGAGCAGAGGCCTACTTAAAGGGAGAGTTACCTTTACTGGGAATGCCAAAGTTCAGAAAATCATGAGATATATTGTGAAGATCCTTGTGTTAGTCAGCTTTTCATCATTGTGACCAAAATAACTGACCAGAACAATTTGGGTAAAGAAAAGTTTATTTTGAGCTCACAGTTTCAGAGGTCTCAGTCCATAGTTGCACATATTTTACATGCCATACGCACAGCACAAGAGTTTATCAATTGAGGTCTTATTATCTCTAAGAATATCATGTACAAGATAACTGTTCTCAAGTCCATGTGACATCATTTCAAGTGGAAGCAATCTTATGTACAAAACAATCCAGTTCCTCTTCTGTGTTACCTATATAATTTAAAGAAACTTCATATACAACTGACAAAAAAATCTTAGTTCATTGAAGATGGATAGAATGTCAATTTGTGGGATTTAAAATATTGATATTTAAATAAACACCCAGAATACATAAATTCTCTACCTAGAAAATTTCTACATGATTATTCTTGATCATGCTATATAATTTAAAATTAAATGCCTTTGGTTAAAAGTTTTCTTACTTGATTCATGCCTTTGAAAAACTAATTTGTGAACTAATGTTCATATTTAGTTCAGCTGTATCTATGGCACAGAAATTCATTTCAAAAATGGTGAGAGTTTCTGTAGAACCTTTACCCTTGGAGTGTGCCTATCTGGTCTGTATGGATGAAACTCCAACTGACATTACTTCCTCATCCATCTCATTTCATACTAGTGAGAATGGAAACAGACTTATATCAAAGAGCTTCAGTCTTAGGCCACTCCAACTGGCAGCTCGGAGAACAACACGAAAACAGAAAGGGTTAAAATCCCCATCTTTTTCTCTATCTATCTATCTATATCTCAGTACATAGCTCAAGAAATGGAAAGAAAGGCAGGTGAACACAGACAGTGACCATCCATTCTGGTCAACTATTTTGATCACCTCAGTATAGATGTTTTCTTCATTTTCCATTAAGAATCTGTGTGTGTGTGTGTGTGTGTGTGAAAGAGTGTGTGAGTGTGTGTGTGGGGGGTTGATTATTCAGGAATACATATACATATTCTTATTTGTTTCATTTTTTTCTCATTTATATGCTTTTTAAAATGTATTTATTTTCCTTGCCTTGTCTTTTGAGAGTTAGGGTTTGGTTCATTCTTCCTCTCTCTAATTTTGCTTCTCCTATTTTCCCTCCTTCCTTATAATCATCACCTGCTACATCTCTTCTGCATTCTCTCTGTTCACTTTTTGAAATTATAAACTCTTTTCTACCTTCCTAGCACATCTTCTTCTCTCCTAACTAACTGAATTTTTGCCACCTTTTAGAATTATTTGGTTTATAAAACTTTTGCCTGCACCATCAATGGTGACAAAATTATTACTCTGTGGATCACATAGTTAACACTTGCTATTTGTTTTAAAGCCAAATGAGTTGCTTTAACTGTAGACAATTGCTGACTCCACCATTCCTGTTTTGTTTTTGTTGTTTTTTTGGTGGCAATTAATGTAGATGTCATAGTAGAAACTAAGTATTTAATGCTGCATATTGTTTGCATTAGTTGTTACTGTTTTTTTTTTTTTTCTTTTTTGCTCTGTCCCCATTGTGTGAGGTTCTGGAAACCAACAGGGACACTAAAAGTTCACAGGTTAGAGACTCTACTACTGAACTAAACTGAACCAGAAGACAGCACATCTTATTCCACACACACATTAATGACACTTGATCTTAGTAAAAGAAAAAAAGAGACAACAACCAA